>NW_026688303.1:0-97700 GCF_030445035.2 Dasypus novemcinctus | reverse complement strand
GCGGTGTGCGGCGGCGCGGGAGGCCTAGCGCTTGCCCCTCCCCCTCCCCCACCCCCAGCCCGGGCGCCGTCTGGGCGCCCCGAAAGGAGGGGGTCAGGCGGAGGCAGCGGATGGAGCGAGAGGGGGCTTAGATCCCACAGGGCTGTTGGATGCGGCTCTCCCGCTGGCAGGTGTCGGCACTTTTGCTTCCCTCCGCGGGTGACGACCACGTTCTCCTCCCTCTCAGCTGACCTGGGCCGGTCCAACGAACCTGAGCGCAGGTGGTGCACCTGCGCTGGGGCTCAGGTCCCAGCTGGCACGGGGCCTGTCCAGAGACATGCAGAAGCCTGTCTCCTGAGCGTGCACGCACCCAGTGCCAGGCTCAGCCGCAGCCAAAGTGACGGAAGAAGAGGCATGTGTAGGGAGGCCCCCCTGCAACCGACTCCCCCCACCCACCCCGTACCCCGTGCAAGAGCACGGATTCCCAAGTAGAGCCCACTGGCAGGCCACTGAGGCCCGGAGCCACCTGCCATCAGCAGCGTAGTCCTGGGTGTCCCCGCAGCCCTCAGGAGCACCAGGGCCTGGGGCTTGATCGACCAGGCAGCTGCGCCTCGGCGAGAAGGCCTATCTGCTTTGGTTTGGAAATCTGGACAGTATCCCTGCGGCATTGCCCGCTATGGTAGCTTGGAACGGCAATCAGTAGGAAAACCACCTGGTTGCGTGGCGTGCTGTGGCAGAGGGAAATGTGCTGAAGATGATGGGTTCTCCCTTTTTTTCCCCCAAAAACGGATGGGTACGACTCGAGTCACTGCCCAGACCACCCATACGTCCGCTTTGGACGGTCACGATGGCCGCTTAGAGTATACCCGGTCCATGGAACACCTGGACCTGTAAGCCCACTTGACCGCAGTGCCTGCCTCAAGTGAGCAGAAATGATTTCCACGCAAGTGTCTCACCACCCAATAGGTAAGCAGTTTCGTTTTGCGTCCCGCGGCCCCAGAGCCGAGAGAAACGCTCGTTGGTCGGTACGGTCCCAAAAAGGAGGGCGAGAGGAGGAAGGGCAGGCTCCTTGCTCAGAGTCGTCGGGGTGCTCTGGGGCCCCTCTCGTCCCAGAAAAGAAAGGCAGAGGAAGAGAGGTCATTGACAAGGGAGAGGGAAGACCCTGGGCCTGTCCTCTCCGGGAGACAGGCCTCTGCAGGCCTGGCCGGGAGCCCAGGCCGAAGCCCGCAGGCCACCGGTGGGAAAGGCCGGGGTTCCCCTGACATAAGGTGGAGGTGACGGCGATGGGAGACAGCATGTCTGTGACCATTGCCGTGGGAGAGACCTGCAGGGCAACGCCGGCCGGCCCTGGCTGGGCCCCCCCCCCCCCCGCTGGAGGAGGCCTCGGGGACTTTGGTTGGCGAGGAAACCCCCTCTTCAGACGGGTCTGGCAGCCTGGCCCGACCCAGACCCTTGGCCTGGGCCAGGTGAGCTATGGCATGGAGAGGGGGGCTCTCCCAGCAGCCCCAGAGCTGGCCCACGGGTCCCTTCCCCCACAGCCCCTTCTGCAAGGGGCCCTGCCCCTCCCCCTGCCTTAGAACTCAGCCCTCTGGCCCCCAGCAAGCGTCAGGAAGGAACTATTCCTATCCAACAGTGGCCCCTAGCGGTGGAAGTTTTGGCTCTGACTTTGGGCACCGGAGCCGCTCTCTTGTTCCTGGAGCTTCTTCTGTCTCTTGGCTTTTCACCAGACACACAGGAGGGAACAACTGTCCAGGACAGCATAGCAGAGCTTCTCTCCTAGCCCAGTCCCCACCCGGCAGGCTCCACCCACGTCGGCGACCCCTTCCGTCGCGTCCCCGTGGCCGCCTGCTGGCATTCGGTGTATACATTTTGGAACCCCGCTTCCCCCGGCGCTGGAGGCTTTCCTGGCAGTGGACGCGCTCCCCGAAGTGCATCGGGTGGGTTTCGGCAGGATGCCTATTGGCCGCCTCTGTCCCGGCACTGCCACTGGGGACAACTCCCGAGTGCAGAAAACGCCTCCCCTCCCCCCCAATCCATCGCAACCGTCTTCCCACTCCCGGGCTTGGGCACCTCCCGCCAGTGGCCACCGTCTCCAGAGCAACCAGGAGGGGCGGGGTCGGGGCGAGTCTGCCGGGGGCGGGGTGAGTGGCGCTGGGCGTGGGCGGCCCAGCGGGCCGGGGCGCCTGCGCTTTGCTCCCGGCTTTGCGGGCCTCAGAGAGCGGTGTGCGGCGGCGCGGGAGGCCTAGCGCTTGCCCCTCCCCCTCCCCCACCCCCAGCCCGGGCGCCGTCTGGGCGCCCCGAAAGGAGGGGGTCAGGCGGAGGCAGCGGATGGAGCGAGAGGGGGCTTAGATCCCACAGGGCTGTTGGATGCGGCTCTCCCGCTGGCAGGTGTCGGCACTTTTGCTTCCCTCCGCGGGTGACGACCACGTTCTCCTCCCTCTCAGCTGACCTGGGCCGGTCCAACGAACCTGAGCGCAGGTGGTGCACCTGCGCTGGGGCTCAGGTCCCAGCTGGCACGGGGCCTGTCCAGAGACATGCAGAAGCCTGTCTCCTGAGCGTGCACGCACCCAGTGCCAGGCTCAGCCGCAGCCAAAGTGACGGAAGAAGAGGCATGTGTAGGGAGGCCCCCCTGCAACCGACTCCCCCCACCCACCCCGTACCCCGTGCAAGAGCACGGATTCCCAAGTAGAGCCCACTGGCAGGCCACTGAGGCCCGGAGCCACCTGCCATCAGCAGCGTAGTCCTGGGTGTCCCCGCAGCCCTCAGGAGCACCAGGGCCTGGGGCTTGATCGACCAGGCAGCTGCGCCTCGGCGAGAAGGCCTATCTGCTTTGGTTTGGAAATCTGGACAGTATCCCTGCGGCATTGCCCGCTATGGTAGCTTGGAACGGCAATCAGTAGGAAAACCACCTGGTTGCGTGGCGTGCTGTGGCAGAGGGAAATGTGCTGAAGATGATGGGTTCTCCCTTTTTTTCCCCCAAAAACGGATGGGTACGACTCGAGTCACTGCCCAGACCACCCATACGTCCGCTTTGGACGGTCACGATGGCCGCTTAGAGTATACCCGGTCCATGGAACACCTGGACCTGTAAGCCCACTTGACCGCAGTGCCTGCCTCAAGTGAGCAGAAATGATTTCCACGCAAGTGTCTCACCACCCAATAGGTAAGCAGTTTCGTTTTGCGTCCCGCGGCCCCAGAGCCGAGAGAAACGCTCGTTGGTCGGTACGGTCCCAAAAAGGAGGGCGAGAGGAGGAAGGGCAGGCTCCTTGCTCAGAGTCGTCGGGGTGCTCTGGGGCCCCTCTCGTCCCAGAAAAGAAAGGCAGAGGAAGAGAGGTCATTGACAAGGGAGAGGGAAGACCCTGGGCCTGTCCTCTCCGGGAGACAGGCCTCTGCAGGCCTGGCCGGGAGCCCAGGCCGAAGCCCGCAGGCCACCGGTGGGAAAGGCCGGGGTTCCCCTGACATAAGGTGGAGGTGACGGCGATGGGAGACAGCATGTCTGTGACCATTGCCGTGGGAGAGACCTGCAGGGCAACGCCGGCCGGCCCTGGCTGGGCCCCCCCCCCCCCCCGCTGGAGGAGGCCTCGGGGACTTTGGTTGGCGAGGAAACCCCCTCTTCAGACGGGTCTGGCAGCCTGGCCCGACCCAGACCCTTGGCCTGGGCCAGGTGAGCTATGGCATGGAGAGGGGGGCTCTCCCAGCAGCCCCAGAGCTGGCCCACGGGTCCCTTCCCCCACAGCCCCTTCTGCAAGGGGCCCTGCCCCTCCCCCTGCCTTAGAACTCAGCCCTCTGGCCCCCAGCAAGCGTCAGGAAGGAACTATTCCTATCCAACAGTGGCCCCTAGCGGTGGAAGTTTTGGCTCTGACTTTGGGCACCGGAGCCGCTCTCTTGTTCCTGGAGCTTCTTCTGTCTCTTGGCTTTTCACCAGACACACAGGAGGGAACAACTGTCCAGGACAGCATAGCAGAGCTTCTCTCCTAGCCCAGTCCCCACCCGGCAGGCTCCACCCACGTCGGCGACCCCTTCCGTCGCGTCCCCGTGGCCGCCTGCTGGCATTCGGTGTATACATTTTGGAACCCCGCTTCCCCCGGCGCTGGAGGCTTTCCTGGCAGTGGACGCGCTCCCCGAAGTGCATCGGGTGGGTTTCGGCAGGATGCCTATTGGCCGCCTCTGTCCCGGCACTGCCACTGGGGACAACTCCCGAGTGCAGAAAACGCCTCCCCTCCCCCCCAATCCATCGCAACCGTCTTCCCACTCCCGGGCTTGGGCACCTCCCGCCAGTGGCCACCGTCTCCAGAGCAACCAGGAGGGGCGGGGTCGGGGCGAGTCTGCCGGGGGCGGGGTGAGTGGCGCTGGGCGTGGGCGGCCCAGCGGGCCGGGGCGCCTGCGCTTTGCTCCCGGCTTTGCGGGCCTCAGAGAGCGGTGTGCGGCGGCGCGGGAGGCCTAGCGCTTGCCCCTCCCCCTCCCCCACCCCCAGCCCGGGCGCCGTCTGGGCGCCCCGAAAGGAGGGGGTCAGGCGGAGGCAGCGGATGGAGCGAGAGGGGGCTTAGATCCCACAGGGCTGTTGGATGCGGCTCTCCCGCTGGCAGGTGTCGGCACTTTTGCTTCCCTCCGCGGGTGACGACCACGTTCTCCTCCCTCTCAGCTGACCTGGGCCGGTCCAACGAACCTGAGCGCAGGTGGTGCACCTGCGCTGGGGCTCAGGTCCCAGCTGGCACGGGGCCTGTCCAGAGACATGCAGAAGCCTGTCTCCTGAGCGTGCACGCACCCAGTGCCAGGCTCAGCCGCAGCCAAAGTGACGGAAGAAGAGGCATGTGTAGGGAGGCCCCCCTGCAACCGACTCCCCCCACCCACCCCGTACCCCGTGCAAGAGCACGGATTCCCAAGTAGAGCCCACTGGCAGGCCACTGAGGCCCGGAGCCACCTGCCATCAGCAGCGTAGTCCTGGGTGTCCCCGCAGCCCTCAGGAGCACCAGGGCCTGGGGCTTGATCGACCAGGCAGCTGCGCCTCGGCGAGAAGGCCTATCTGCTTTGGTTTGGAAATCTGGACAGTATCCCTGCGGCATTGCCCGCTATGGTAGCTTGGAACGGCAATCAGTAGGAAAACCACCTGGTTGCGTGGCGTGCTGTGGCAGAGGGAAATGTGCTGAAGATGATGGGTTCTCCCTTTTTTTCCCCCAAAAACGGATGGGTACGACTCGAGTCACTGCCCAGACCACCCATACGTCCGCTTTGGACGGTCACGATGGCCGCTTAGAGTATACCCGGTCCATGGAACACCTGGACCTGTAAGCCCACTTGACCGCAGTGCCTGCCTCAAGTGAGCAGAAATGATTTCCACGCAAGTGTCTCACCACCCAATAGGTAAGCAGTTTCGTTTTGCGTCCCGCGGCCCCAGAGCCGAGAGAAACGCTCGTTGGTCGGTACGGTCCCAAAAAGGAGGGCGAGAGGAGGAAGGGCAGGCTCCTCGCTCAGAGTCGTCGCGGTGCTCTGGGGCCCCTCTCGTCCCAGAAAAGAAAGGCAGAGGAAGAGAGGTCATTGACAAGGGAGAGGGAAGACCCTGGGCCTGTCCTCTCCGGGAGACAGGCCTCTGCAGGCCTGGCCGGGAGCCCAGGCCGAAGCCCGCAGGCCACCGGTGGGAAAGGCCGGGGTTCCCCTGACATAAGGTGGAGGTGACGGCGATGGGAGACAGCATGTCTGTGACCATTGCCGTGGGAGAGACCTGCAGGGCAACGCCGGCCGGCCCTGGCTGGGCCCCCCCCCACCCCCCCCCCCCTGCTGGAGGAGGCCTCGGGGACTTTGGTTGGCGAGGAAACCCCCTCTTCAGACGGGTCTGGCAGCCTGGCCCGACCCAGACCCTTGGCCTGGGCCAGGTGAGCTATGGCATGGAGAGGGGGGCTCTCCCAGCAGCCCCAGAGCTGGCCCACGGGTCCCTTCCCCCACAGCCCCTTCTGCAAGGGGCCCTGCCCCTCCCCCTGCCTTAGAACTCAGCCCTCTGGCCCCCAGCAAGCGTCAGGAAGGAACTATTCCTATCCAACAGTGGCCCCTAGCGGTGGAAGTTTTGGCTCTGACTTTGGGCACCGGAGCCGCTCTCTTGTTCCTGGAGCTTCTTCTGTCTCTTGGCTTTTCACCAGACACACAGGAGGGAACAACTGTCCAGGACAGCATAGCAGAGCTTCTCTCCTAGCCCAGTCCCCACCCGGCAGGCTCCACCCACGTCGGCGACCCCTTCCGTCGCGTCCCCGTGGCCGCCTGCTGGCATTCGGTGTATACATTTTGGAACCCCGCTTCCCCCGGCGCTGGAGGCTTTCCTGGCAGTGGACGCGCTCCCCGAAGTGCATCGGGTGGGTTTCGGCAGGATGCCTATTGGCCGCCTCTGTCCCGGCACTGCCACTGGGGACAACTCCCGAGTGCAGAAAACGCCTCCCCTCCCCCCCAATCCATCGCAACCGTCTTCCCACTCCCGGGCTTGGGCACCTCCCGCCAGTGGCCACCGTCTCCAGAGCAACCAGGAGGGGCGGGGTCGGGGCGAGTCTGCCGGGGGCGGGGTGAGTGGCGCTGGGCGTGGGCGGCCCAGCGGGCCGGGGCGCCTGCGCTTTGCTCCCGGCTTTGCGGGCCTCAGAGAGCGGTGTGCGGCGGCGCGGGAGGCCTAGCGCTTGCCCCTCCCCCTCCCCCACCCCCAGCCCGGGCGCCGTCTGGGCGCCCCGAAAGGAGGGGGTCAGGCGGAGGCAGCGGATGGAGCGAGAGGGGGCTTAGATCCCACAGGGCTGTTGGATGCGGCTCTCCCGCTGGCAGGTGTCGGCACTTTTGCTTCCCTCCGCGGGTGACGACCACGTTCTCCTCCCTCTCAGCTGACCTGGGCCGGTCCAACGAACCTGAGCGCAGGTGGTGCACCTGCGCTGGGGCTCAGGTCCCAGCTGGCACGGGGCCTGTCCAGAGACATGCAGAAGCCTGTCTCCTGAGCGTGCACGCACCCAGTGCCAGGCTCAGCCGCAGCCAAAGTGACGGAAGAAGAGGCATGTGTAGGGAGGCCCCCCTGCAACCGACTCCCCCCACCCACCCCGTACCCCGTGCAAGAGCACGGATTCCCAAGTAGAGCCCACTGGCAGGCCACTGAGGCCCGGAGCCACCTGCCATCAGCAGCGTAGTCCTGGGTGTCCCCGCAGCCCTCAGGAGCACCAGGGCCTGGGGCTTGATCGACCAGGCAGCTGCGCCTCGGCGAGAAGGCCTATCTGCTTTGGTTTGGAAATCTGGACAGTATCCCTGCGGCATTGCCCGCTATGGTAGCTTGGAACGGCAATCAGTAGGAAAACCACCTGGTTGCGTGGCGTGCTGTGGCAGAGGGAAATGTGCTGAAGATGATGGGTTCTCCCTTTTTTTCCCCCAAAAACGGATGGGTACGACTCGAGTCACTGCCCAGACCACCCATACGTCCGCTTTGGACGGTCACGATGGCCGCTTAGAGTATACCCGGTCCATGGAACACCTGGACCTGTAAGCCCACTTGACCGCAGTGCCTGCCTCAAGTGAGCAGAAATGATTTCCACGCAAGTGTCTCACCACCCAATAGGTAAGCAGTTTCGTTTTGCGTCCCGCGGCCCCAGAGCCGAGAGAAACGCTCGTTGGTCGGTACGGTCCCAAAAAGGAGGGCGAGAGGAGGAAGGGCAGGCTCCTCGCTCAGAGTCGTCGCGGTGCTCTGGGGCCCCTCTCGTCCCAGAAAAGAAAGGCAGAGGAAGAGAGGTCATTGACAAGGGAGAGGGAAGACCCTGGGCCTGTCCTCTCCGGGAGACAGGCCTCTGCAGGCCTGGCCGGGAGCCCAGGCCGAAGCCCGCAGGCCACCGGTGGGAAAGGCCGGGGTTCCCCTGACATAAGGTGGAGGTGACGGCGATGGGAGACAGCATGTCTGTGACCATTGCCGTGGGAGAGACCTGCAGGGCAACGCCGGCCGGCCCTGGCTGGGCCCCCCCCCACCCCCCCCCCCTGCTGGAGGAGGCCTCGGGGACTTTGGTTGGCGAGGAAACCCCCTCTTCAGACGGGTCTGGCAGCCTGGCCCGACCCAGACCCTTGGCCTGGGCCAGGTGAGCTATGGCATGGAGAGGGGGGCTCTCCCAGCAGCCCCAGAGCTGGCCCACGGGTCCCTTCCCCCACAGCCCCTTCTGCAAGGGGCCCTGCCCCTCCCCCTGCCTTAGAACTCAGCCCTCTGGCCCCCAGCAAGCGTCAGGAAGGAACTATTCCTATCCAACAGTGGCCCCTAGCGGTGGAAGTTTTGGCTCTGACTTTGGGCACCGGAGCCGCTCTCTTGTTCCTGGAGCTTCTTCTGTCTCTTGGCTTTTCACCAGACACACAGGAGGGAACAACTGTCCAGGACAGCATAGCAGAGCTTCTCTCCTAGCCCAGTCCCCACCCGGCAGGCTCCACCCACGTCGGCGACCCCTTCCGTCGCGTCCCCGTGGCCGCCTGCTGGCATTCGGTGTATACATTTTGGAACCCCGCTTCCCCCGGCGCTGGAGGCTTTCCTGGCAGTGGACGCGCTCCCCGAAGTGCATCGGGTGGGTTTCGGCAGGATGCCTATTGGCCGCCTCTGTCCCGGCACTGCCACTGGGGACAACTCCCGAGTGCAGAAAACGCCTCCCCTCCCCCCCAATCCATCGCAACCGTCTTCCCACTCCCGGGCTTGGGCACCTCCCGCCAGTGGCCACCGTCTCCAGAGCAACCAGGAGGGGCGGGGTCGGGGCGAGTCTGCCGGGGGCGGGGTGAGTGGCGCTGGGCGTGGGCGGCCCAGCGGGCCGGGGCGCCTGCGCTTTGCTCCCGGCTTTGCGGGCCTCAGAGAGCGGTGTGCGGCGGCGCGGGAGGCCTAGCGCTTGCCCCTCCCCCTCCCCCACCCCCAGCCCGGGCGCCGTCTGGGCGCCCCGAAAGGAGGGGGTCAGGCGGAGGCAGCGGATGGAGCGAGAGGGGGCTTAGATCCCACAGGGCTGTTGGATGCGGCTCTCCCGCTGGCAGGTGTCGGCACTTTTGCTTCCCTCCGCGGGTGACGACCACGTTCTCCTCCCTCTCAGCTGACCTGGGCCGGTCCAACGAACCTGAGCGCAGGTGGTGCACCTGCGCTGGGGCTCAGGTCCCAGCTGGCACGGGGCCTGTCCAGAGACATGCAGAAGCCTGTCTCCTGAGCGTGCACGCACCCAGTGCCAGGCTCAGCCGCAGCCAAAGTGACGGAAGAAGAGGCATGTGTAGGGAGGCCCCCCTGCAACCGACTCCCCCCACCCACCCCGTACCCCGTGCAAGAGCACGGATTCCCAAGTAGAGCCCACTGGCAGGCCACTGAGGCCCGGAGCCACCTGCCATCAGCAGCGTAGTCCTGGGTGTCCCCGCAGCCCTCAGGAGCACCAGGGCCTGGGGCTTGATCGACCAGGCAGCTGCGCCTCGGCGAGAAGGCCTATCTGCTTTGGTTTGGAAATCTGGACAGTATCCCTGCGGCATTGCCCGCTATGGTAGCTTGGAACGGCAATCAGTAGGAAAACCACCTGGTTGCGTGGCGTGCTGTGGCAGAGGGAAATGTGCTGAAGATGATGGGTTCTCCCTTTTTTTCCCCCAAAAACGGATGGGTACGACTCGAGTCACTGCCCAGACCACCCATACGTCCGCTTTGGACGGTCACGATGGCCGCTTAGAGTATACCCGGTCCATGGAACACCTGGACCTGTAAGCCCACTTGACCGCAGTGCCTGCCTCAAGTGAGCAGAAATGATTTCCACGCAAGTGTCTCACCACCCAATAGGTAAGCAGTTTCGTTTTGCGTCCCGCGGCCCCAGAGCCGAGAGAAACGCTCGTTGGTCGGTACGGTCCCAAAAAGGAGGGCGAGAGGAGGAAGGGCAGGCTCCTCGCTCAGAGTCGTCGGGGTGCTCTGGGGCCCCTCTCGTCCCAGAAAAGAAAGGCAGAGGAAGAGAGGTCATTGACAAGGGAGAGGGAAGACCCTGGGCCTGTCCTCTCCGGGAGACAGGCCTCTGCAGGCCTGGCCGGGAGCCCAGGCCGAAGCCCGCAGGCCACCGGTGGGAAAGGCCGGGGTTCCCCTGACATAAGGTGGAGGTGACGGCGATGGGAGACAGCATGTCTGTGACCATTGCCGTGGGAGAGACCTGCAGGGCAACGCCGGCCGGCCCTGGCTGGGCCCCCCCCCACCCCCCCCCCCCCGCTTGAGGAGGCCTCGGGGACTTTGGTTGGCGAGGAAACCCCCTCTTCAGACGGGTCTGGCAGCCTGGCCCGACCCAGACCCTTGGCCTGGGCCAGGTGAGCTATGGCATGGAGAGGGGGGCTCTCCCAGCAGCCCCAGAGCTGGCCCACGGGTCCCTTCCCCCACAGCCCCTTCTGCAAGGGGCCCTGCCCCTCCCCCTGCCTTAGAACTCAGCCCTCTGGCCCCCAGCAAGCGTCAGGAAGGAACTATTCCTATCCAACAGTGGCCCCTAGCGGTGGAAGTTTTGGCTCTGACTTTGGGCACCGGAGCCGCTCTCTTGTTCCTGGAGCTTCTTCTGTCTCTTGGCTTTTCACCAGACACACAGGAGGGAACAACTGTCCAGGACAGCATAGCAGAGCTTCTCTCCTAGCCCAGTCCCCACCCGGCAGGCTCCACCCACGTCGGCGACCCCTTCCGTCGCGTCCCCGTGGCCGCCTGCTGGCATTCGGTGTATACATTTTGGAACCCCGCTTCCCCCGGCGCTGGAGGCTTTCCTGGCAGTGGACGCGCTCCCCGAAGTGCATCGGGTGGGTTTCGGCAGGATGCCTATTGGCCGCCTCTGTCCCGGCACTGCCACTGGGGACAACTCCCGAGTGCAGAAAACGCCTCCCCTCCCCCCCAATCCATCGCAACCGTCTTCCCACTCCCGGGCTTGGGCACCTCCCGCCAGTGGCCACCGTCTCCAGAGCAACCAGGAGGGGCGGGGTCGGGGCGAGTCTGCCGGGGGCGGGGTGAGTGGCGCTGGGCGTGGGCGGCCCAGCGGGCCGGGGCGCCTGCGCTTTGCTCCCGGCTTTGCGGGCCTCAGAGAGCGGTGTGCGGCGGCGCGGGAGGCCTAGCGCTTGCCCCTCCCCCTCCCCCACCCCCAGCCCGGGCGCCGTCTGGGCGCCCCGAAAGGAGGGGGTCAGGCGGAGGCAGCGGATGGAGCGAGAGGGGGCTTAGATCCCACAGGGCTGTTGGATGCGGCTCTCCCGCTGGCAGGTGTCGGCACTTTTGCTTCCCTCCGCGGGTGACGACCACGTTCTCCTCCCTCTCAGCTGACCTGGGCCGGTCCAACGAACCTGAGCGCAGGTGGTGCACCTGCGCTGGGGCTCAGGTCCCAGCTGGCACGGGGCCTGTCCAGAGACATGCAGAAGCCTGTCTCCTGAGCGTGCACGCACCCAGTGCCAGGCTCAGCCGCAGCCAAAGTGACGGAAGAAGAGGCATGTGTAGGGAGGCCCCCCTGCAACCGACTCCCCCCACCCACCCCGTACCCCGTGCAAGAGCACGGATTCCCAAGTAGAGCCCACTGGCAGGCCACTGAGGCCCGGAGCCACCTGCCATCAGCAGCGTAGTCCTGGGTGTCCCCGCAGCCCTCAGGAGCACCAGGGCCTGGGGCTTGATCGACCAGGCAGCTGCGCCTCGGCGAGAAGGCCTATCTGCTTTGGTTTGGAAATCTGGACAGTATCCCTGCGGCATTGCCCGCTATGGTAGCTTGGAACGGCAATCAGTAGGAAAACCACCTGGTTGCGTGGCGTGCTGTGGCAGAGGGAAATGTGCTGAAGATGATGGGTTCTCCCTTTTTTTCCCCCAAAAACGGATGGGTACGACTCGAGTCACTGCCCAGACCACCCATACGTCCGCTTTGGACGGTCACGATGGCCGCTTAGAGTATACCCGGTCCATGGAACACCTGGACCTGTAAGCCCACTTGACCGCAGTGCCTGCCTCAAGTGAGCAGAAATGATTTCCACGCAAGTGTCTCACCACCCAATAGGTAAGCAGTTTCGTTTTGCGTCCCGCGGCCCCAGAGCCGAGAGAAACGCTCGTTGGTCGGTACGGTCCCAAAAAGGAGGGCGAGAGGAGGAAGGGCAGGCTCCTTGCTCAGAGTCGTCGGGGTGCTCTGGGGCCCCTCTCGTCCCAGAAAAGAAAGGCAGAGGAAGAGAGGTCATTGACAAGGGAGAGGGAAGACCCTGGGCCTGTCCTCTCCGGGAGACAGGCCTCTGCAGGCCTGGCCGGGAGCCCAGGCCGAAGCCCGCAGGCCACCGGTGGGAAAGGCCGGGGTTCCCCTGACATAAGGTGGAGGTGACGGCGATGGGAGACAGCATGTCTGTGACCATTGCCGTGGGAGAGACCTGCAGGGCAACGCCGGCCGGCCCTGGCTGGGCCCCCCCCCACCCCCCCCCCCCCGCTGGAGGAGGCCTCGGGGACTTTGGTTGGCGAGGAAACCCCCTCTTCAGACGGGTCTGGCAGCCTGGCCCGACCCAGACCCTTGGCCTGGGCCAGGTGAGCTATGGCATGGAGAGGGGGGCTCTCCCAGCAGCCCCAGAGCTGGCCCACGGGTCCCTTCCCCCACAGCCCCTTCTGCAAGGGGCCCTGCCCCTCCCCCTGCCTTAGAACTCAGCCCTCTGGCCCCCAGCAAGCGTCAGGAAGGAACTATTCCTATCCAACAGTGGCCCCTAGCGGTGGAAGTTTTGGCTCTGACTTTGGGCACCGGAGCCGCTCTCTTGTTCCTGGAGCTTCTTCTGTCTCTTGGCTTTTCACCAGACACACAGGAGGGAACAACTGTCCAGGACAGCATAGCAGAGCTTCTCTCCTAGCCCAGTCCCCACCCGGCAGGCTCCACCCACGTCGGCGACCCCTTCCGTCGCGTCCCCGTGGCCGCCTGCTGGCATTCGGTGTATACATTTTGGAACCCCGCTTCCCCCGGCGCTGGAGGCTTTCCTGGCAGTGGACGCGCTCCCCGAAGTGCATCGGGTGGGTTTCGGCAGGATGCCTATTGGCCGCCTCTGTCCCGGCACTGCCACTGGGGACAACTCCCGAGTGCAGAAAACGCCTCCCCTCCCCCCCAATCCATCGCAACCGTCTTCCCACTCCCGGGCTTGGGCACCTCCCGCCAGTGGCCACCGTCTCCAGAGCAACCAGGAGGGGCGGGGTCGGGGCGAGTCTGCCGGGGGCGGGGTGAGTGGCGCTGGGCGTGGGCGGCCCAGCGGGCCGGGGCGCCTGCGCTTTGCTCCCGGCTTTGCGGGCCTCAGAGAGCGGTGTGCGGCGGCGCGGGAGGCCTAGCGCTTGCCCCTCCCCCTCCCCCACCCCCAGCCCGGGCGCCGTCTGGGCGCCCCGAAAGGAGGGGGTCAGGCGGAGGCAGCGGATGGAGCGAGAGGGGGCTTAGATCCCACAGGGCTGTTGGATGCGGCTCTCCCGCTGGCAGGTGTCGGCACTTTTGCTTCCCTCCGCGGGTGACGACCACGTTCTCCTCCCTCTCAGCTGACCTGGGCCGGTCCAACGAACCTGAGCGCAGGTGGTGCACCTGCGCTGGGGCTCAGGTCCCAGCTGGCACGGGGCCTGTCCAGAGACATGCAGAAGCCTGTCTCCTGAGCGTGCACGCACCCAGTGCCAGGCTCAGCCGCAGCCAAAGTGACGGAAGAAGAGGCATGTGTAGGGAGGCCCCCCTGCAACCGACTCCCCCCACCCACCCCGTACCCCGTGCAAGAGCACGGATTCCCAAGTAGAGCCCACTGGCAGGCCACTGAGGCCCGGAGCCACCTGCCATCAGCAGCGTAGTCCTGGGTGTCCCCGCAGCCCTCAGGAGCACCAGGGCCTGGGGCTTGATCGACCAGGCAGCTGCGCCTCGGCGAGAAGGCCTATCTGCTTTGGTTTGGAAATCTGGACAGTATCCCTGCGGCATTGCCCGCTATGGTAGCTTGGAACGGCAATCAGTAGGAAAACCACCTGGTTGCGTGGCGTGCTGTGGCAGAGGGAAATGTGCTGAAGATGATGGGTTCTCCCTTTTTTTCCCCCAAAAACGGATGGGTACGACTCGAGTCACTGCCCAGACCACCCATACGTCCGCTTTGGACGGTCACGATGGCCGCTTAGAGTATACCCGGTCCATGGAACACCTGGACCTGTAAGCCCACTTGACCGCAGTGCCTGCCTCAAGTGAGCAGAAATGATTTCCACGCAAGTGTCTCACCACCCAATAGGTAAGCAGTTTCGTTTTGCGTCCCGCGGCCCCAGAGCCGAGAGAAACGCTCGTTGGTCGGTACGGTCCCAAAAAGGAGGGCGAGAGGAGGAAGGGCAGGCTCCTTGCTCAGAGTCGTCGGGGTGCTCTGGGGCCCCTCTCGTCCCAGAAAAGAAAGGCAGAGGAAGAGAGGTCATTGACAAGGGAGAGGGAAGACCCTGGGCCTGTCCTCTCCGGGAGACAGGCCTCTGCAGGCCTGGCCGGGAGCCCAGGCCGAAGCCCGCAGGCCACCGGTGGGAAAGGCCGGGGTTCCCCTGACATAAGGTGGAGGTGACGGCGATGGGAGACAGCATGTCTGTGACCATTGCCGTGGGAGAGACCTGCAGGGCAACGCCGGCCGGCCCTGGCTGGGCCCCCCCCCACCCCCCCCACCCCCGCTGGAGGAGGCCTCGGGGACTTTGGTTGGCGAGGAAACCCCCTCTTCAGACGGGTCTGGCAGCCTGGCCCGACCCAGACCCTTGGCCTGGGCCAGGTGAGCTATGGCATGGAGAGGGGGGCTCTCCCAGCAGCCCCAGAGCTGGCCCACGGGTCCCTTCCCCCACAGCCCCTTCTGCAAGGGGCCCTGCCCCTCCCCCTGCCTTAGAACTCAGCCCTCTGGCCCCCAGCAAGCGTCAGGAAGGAACTATTCCTATCCAACAGTGGCCCCTAGCGGTGGAAGTTTTGGCTCTGACTTTGGGCACCGGAGCCGCTCTCTTGTTCCTGGAGCTTCTTCTGTCTCTTGGCTTTTCACCAGACACACAGGAGGGAACAACTGTCCAGGACAGCATAGCAGAGCTTCTCTCCTAGCCCAGTCCCCACCCGGCAGGCTCCACCCACGTCGGCGACCCCTTCCGTCGCGTCCCCGTGGCCGCCTGCTGGCATTCGGTGTATACATTTTGGAACCCCGCTTCCCCCGGCGCTGGAGGCTTTCCTGGCAGTGGACGCGCTCCCCGAAGTGCATCGGGTGGGTTTCGGCAGGATGCCTATTGGCCGCCTCTGTCCCGGCACTGCCACTGGGGACAACTCCCGAGTGCAGAAAACGCCTCCCCTCCCCCCCAATCCATCGCAACCGTCTTCCCACTCCCGGGCTTGGGCACCTCCCGCCAGTGGCCACCGTCTCCAGAGCAACCAGGAGGGGCGGGGTCGGGGCGAGTCTGCCGGGGGCGGGGTGAGTGGCGCTGGGCGTGGGCGGCCCAGCGGGCCGGGGCGCCTGCGCTTTGCTCCCGGCTTTGCGGGCCTCAGAGAGCGGTGTGCGGCGGCGCGGGAGGCCTAGCGCTTGCCCCTCCCCCTCCCCCACCCCCAGCCCGGGCGCCGTCTGGGCGCCCCGAAAGGAGGGGGTCAGGCGGAGGCAGCGGATGGAGCGAGAGGGGGCTTAGATCCCACAGGGCTGTTGGATGCGGCTCTCCCGCTGGCAGGTGTCGGCACTTTTGCTTCCCTCCGCGGGTGACGACCACGTTCTCCTCCCTCTCAGCTGACCTGGGCCGGTCCAACGAACCTGAGCGCAGGTGGTGCACCTGCGCTGGGGCTCAGGTCCCAGCTGGCACGGGGCCTGTCCAGAGACATGCAGAAGCCTGTCTCCTGAGCGTGCACGCACCCAGTGCCAGGCTCAGCCGCAGCCAAAGTGACGGAAGAAGAGGCATGTGTAGGGAGGCCCCCCTGCAACCGACTCCCCCCACCCACCCCGTACCCCGTGCAAGAGCACGGATTCCCAAGTAGAGCCCACTGGCAGGCCACTGAGGCCCGGAGCCACCTGCCATCAGCAGCGTAGTCCTGGGTGTCCCCGCAGCCCTCAGGAGCACCAGGGCCTGGGGCTTGATCGACCAGGCAGCTGCGCCTCGGCGAGAAGGCCTATCTGCTTTGGTTTGGAAATCTGGACAGTATCCCTGCGGCATTGCCCGCTATGGTAGCTTGGAACGGCAATCAGTAGGAAAACCACCTGGTTGCGTGGCGTGCTGTGGCAGAGGGAAATGTGCTGAAGATGATGGGTTCTCCCTTTTTTTCCCCCCAAAAACGGATGGGTACGACTCGAGTCACTGCCCAGACCACCCATACGTCCGCTTTGGACGGTCACGATGGCCGCTTAGAGTATACCCGGTCCATGGAACACCTGGACCTGTAAGCCCACTTGACCGCAGTGCCTGCCTCAAGTGAGCAGAAATGATTTCCACGCAAGTGTCTCACCACCCAATAGGTAAGCAGTTTCGTTTTGCGTCCCGCGGCCCCAGAGCCGAGAGAAACGCTCGTTGGTCGGTACGGTCCCAAAAAGGAGGGCGAGAGGAGGAAGGGCAGGCTCCTTGCTCAGAGTCGTCGGGGTGCTCTGGGGCCCCTCTCGTCCCAGAAAAGAAAGGCAGAGGAAGAGAGGTCATTGACAAGGGAGAGGGAAGACCCTGGGCCTGTCCTCTCCGGGAGACAGGCCTCTGCAGGCCTGGCCGGGAGCCCAGGCCGAAGCCCGCAGGCCACCGGTGGGAAAGGCCGGGGTTCCCCTGACATAAGGTGGAGGTGACGGCGATGGGAGACAGCATGTCTGTGACCATTGCCGTGGGAGAGACCTGCAGGGCAACGCCGGCCGGCCCTGGCTGGGCCCTCCCCCACCCCCACCCCCCCGCTGGAGGAGGCCTCGGGGACTTTGGTTGGCGAGGAAACCCCCTCTTCAGACGGGTCTGGCAGCCTGGCCCGACCCAGACCCTTGGCCTGGGCCAGGTGAGCTATGGCATGGAGAGGGGGGCTCTCCCAGCAGCCCCAGAGCTGGCCCACGGGTCCCTTCCCCCACAGCCCCTTCTGCAAGGGGCCCTGCCCCTCCCCCTGCCTTAGAACTCAGCCCTCTGGCCCCCAGCAAGCGTCAGGAAGGAACTATTCCTATCCAACAGTGGCCCCTAGCGGTGGAAGTTTTGGCTCTGACTTTGGGCACCGGAGCCGCTCTCTTGTTCCTGGAGCTTCTTCTGTCTCTTGGCTTTTCACCAGACACACAGGAGGGAACAACTGTCCAGGACAGCATAGCAGAGCTTCTCTCCTAGCCCAGTCCCCACCCGGCAGGCTCCACCCACGTCGGCGACCCCTTCCGTCGCGTCCCCGTGGCCGCCTGCTGGCATTCGGTGTATACATTTTGGAACCCCGCTTCCCCCGGCGCTGGAGGCTTTCCTGGCAGTGGACGCGCTCCCCGAAGTGCATCGGGTGGGTTTCGGCAGGATGCCTATTGGCCGCCTCTGTCCCGGCACTGCCACTGGGGACAACTCCCGAGTGCAGAAAACGCCTCCCCTCCCCCCCAATCCATCGCAACCGTCTTCCCACTCCCGGGCTTGGGCACCTCCCGCCAGTGGCCACCGTCTCCAGAGCAACCAGGAGGGGCGGGGTCGGGGCGAGTCTGCCGGGGGCGGGGTGAGTGGCGCTGGGCGTGGGCGGCCCAGCGGGCCGGGGCGCCTGCGCTTTGCTCCCGGCTTTGCGGGCCTCAGAGAGCGGTGTGCGGCGGCGCGGGAGGCCTAGCGCTTGCCCCTCCCCCTCCCCCACCCCCAGCCCGGGCGCCGTCTGGGCGCCCCGAAAGGAGGGGGTCAGGCGGAGGCAGCGGATGGAGCGAGAGGGGGCTTAGATCCCACAGGGCTGTTGGATGCGGCTCTCCCGCTGGCAGGTGTCGGCACTTTTGCTTCCCTCCGCGGGTGACGACCACGTTCTCCTCCCTCTCAGCTGACCTGGGCCGGTCCAACGAACCTGAGCGCAGGTGGTGCACCTGCGCTGGGGCTCAGGTCCCAGCTGGCACGGGGCCTGTCCAGAGACATGCAGAAGCCTGTCTCCTGAGCGTGCACGCACCCAGTGCCAGGCTCAGCCGCAGCCAAAGTGACGGAAGAAGAGGCATGTGTAGGGAGGCCCCCCTGCAACCGACTCCCCCCACCCACCCCGTACCCCGTGCAAGAGCACGGATTCCCAAGTAGAGCCCACTGGCAGGCCACTGAGGCCCGGAGCCACCTGCCATCAGCAGCGTAGTCCTGGGTGTCCCCGCAGCCCTCAGGAGCACCAGGGCCTGGGGCTTGATCGACCAGGCAGCTGCGCCTCGGCGAGAAGGCCTATCTGCTTTGGTTTGGAAATCTGGACAGTATCCCTGCGGCATTGCCCGCTATGGTAGCTTGGAACGGCAATCAGTAGGAAAACCACCTGGTTGCGTGGCGTGCTGTGGCAGAGGGAAATGTGCTGAAGATGATGGGTTCTCCCTTTTTTTCCCCCAAAAACGGATGGGTACGACTCGAGTCACTGCCCAGACCACCCATACGTCCGCTTTGGACGGTCACGATGGCCGCTTAGAGTATACCCGGTCCATGGAACACCTGGACCTGTAAGCCCACTTGACCGCAGTGCCTGCCTCAAGTGAGCAGAAATGATTTCCACGCAAGTGTCTCACCACCCAATAGGTAAGCAGTTTCGTTTTGCGTCCCGCGGCCCCAGAGCCGAGAGAAACGCTCGTTGGTCGGTACGGTCCCAAAAAGGAGGGCGAGAGGAGGAAGGGCAGGCTCCTTGCTCAGAGTCGTCGGGGTGCTCTGGGGCCCCTCTCGTCCCAGAAAAGAAAGGCAGAGGAAGAGAGGTCATTGACAAGGGAGAGGGAAGACCCTGGGCCTGTCCTCTCCGGGAGACAGGCCTCTGCAGGCCTGGCCGGGAGCCCAGGCCGAAGCCCGCAGGCCACCGGTGGGAAAGGCCGGGGTTCCCCTGACATAAGGTGGAGGTGACGGCGATGGGAGACAGCATGTCTGTGACCATTGCCGTGGGAGAGACCTGCAGGGCAACGCCGGCCGGCCCTGGCTGGGCCCCCCCCCACCCCCCCCCACCCCCGCTGGAGGAGGCCTCGGGGACTTTGGTTGGCGAGGAAACCCCCTCTTCAGACGGGTCTGGCAGCCTGGCCCGACCCAGACCCTTGGCCTGGGCCAGGTGAGCTATGGCATGGAGAGGGGGGCTCTCCCAGCAGCCCCAGAGCTGGCCCACGGGTCCCTTCCCCCACAGCCCCTTCTGCAAGGGGCCCTGCCCCTCCCCCTGCCTTAGAACTCAGCCCTCTGGCCCCCAGCAAGCGTCAGGAAGGAACTATTCCTATCCAACAGTGGCCCCTAGCGGTGGAAGTTTTGGCTCTGACTTTGGGCACCGGAGCCGCTCTCTTGTTCCTGGAGCTTCTTCTGTCTCTTGGCTTTTCACCAGACACACAGGAGGGAACAACTGTCCAGGACAGCATAGCAGAGCTTCTCTCCTAGCCCAGTCCCCACCCGGCAGGCTCCACCCACGTCGGCGACCCCTTCCGTCGCGTCCCCGTGGCCGCCTGCTGGCATTCGGTGTATACATTTTGGAACCCCGCTTCCCCCGGCGCTGGAGGCTTTCCTGGCAGTGGACGCGCTCCCCGAAGTGCATCGGGTGGGTTTCGGCAGGATGCCTATTGGCCGCCTCTGTCCCGGCACTGCCACTGGGGACAACTCCCGAGTGCAGAAAACGCCTCCCCTCCCCCCCAATCCATCGCAACCGTCTTCCCACTCCCGGGCTTGGGCACCTCCCGCCAGTGGCCACCGTCTCCAGAGCAACCAGGAGGGGCGGGGTCGGGGCGAGTCTGCCGGGGGCGGGGTGAGTGGCGCTGGGCGTGGGCGGCCCAGCGGGCCGGGGCGCCTGCGCTTTGCTCCCGGCTTTGCGGGCCTCAGAGAGCGGTGTGCGGCGGCGCGGGAGGCCTAGCGCTTGCCCCTCCCCCTCCCCCACCCCCAGCCCGGGCGCCGTCTGGGCGCCCCGAAAGGAGGGGGTCAGGCGGAGGCAGCGGATGGAGCGAGAGGGGGCTTAGATCCCACAGGGCTGTTGGATGCGGCTCTCCCGCTGGCAGGTGTCGGCACTTTTGCTTCCCTCCGCGGGTGACGACCACGTTCTCCTCCCTCTCAGCTGACCTGGGCCGGTCCAACGAACCTGAGCGCAGGTGGTGCACCTGCGCTGGGGCTCAGGTCCCAGCTGGCACGGGGCCTGTCCAGAGACATGCAGAAGCCTGTCTCCTGAGCGTGCACGCACCCAGTGCCAGGCTCAGCCGCAGCCAAAGTGACGGAAGAAGAGGCATGTGTAGGGAGGCCCCCCTGCAACCGACTCCCCCCACCCACCCCGTACCCCGTGCAAGAGCACGGATTCCCAAGTAGAGCCCACTGGCAGGCCACTGAGGCCCGGAGCCACCTGCCATCAGCAGCGTAGTCCTGGGTGTCCCCGCAGCCCTCAGGAGCACCAGGGCCTGGGGCTTGATCGACCAGGCAGCTGCGCCTCAGCGAGAAGGCCTATCTGCTTTGGTTTGGAAATCTGGACAGTATCCCTGCGGCATTGCCCGCTATGGTAGCTTGGAACGGCAATCAGTAGGAAAACCACCTGGTTGCGTGGCGTGCTGTGGCAGAGGGAAATGTGCTGAAGATGATGGGTTCTCCCTTTTTTTCCCCCAAAAACGGATGGGTACGACTCGAGTCACTGCCCAGACCACCCATACGTCCGCTTTGGACGGTCACGATGGCCGCTTAGAGTATACCCGGTCCATGGAACACCTGGACCTGTAAGCCCACTTGACCGCAGTGCCTGCCTCAAGTGAGCAGAAATGATTTCCACGCAAGTGTCTCACCACCCAATAGGTAAGCAGTTTCGTTTTGCGTCCCGCGGCCCCAGAGCCGAGAGAAACGCTCGTTGGTCGGTACGGTCCCAAAAAGGAGGGCGAGAGGAGGAAGGGCAGGCTCCTTGCTCAGAGTCGTCGGGGTGCTCTGGGGCCCCTCTCGTCCCAGAAAAGAAAGGCAGAGGAAGAGAGGTCATTGACAAGGGAGAGGGAAGACCCTGGGCCTGTCCTCTCCGGGAGACAGGCCTCTGCAGGCCTGGCCGGGAGCCCAGGCCGAAGCCCGCAGGCCACCGGTGGGAAAGGCCGGGGTTCCCCTGACATAAGGTGGAGGTGACGGCGATGGGAGACAGCATGTCTGTGACCATTGCCGTGGGAGAGACCTGCAGGGCAACGCCGGCCGGCCCTGGCTGGGCCCCCCCCCACCCCCCCCCCCCCCGCTGGAGGAGGCCTCGGGGACTTTGGTTGGCGAGGAAACCCCCTCTTCAGACGGGTCTGGCAGCCTGGCCCGACCCAGACCCTTGGCCTGGGCCAGGTGAGCTATGGCATGGAGAGGGGGGCTCTCCCAGCAGCCCCAGAGCTGGCCCACGGGTCCCTTCCCCCACAGCCCCTTCTGCAAGGGGCCCTGCCCCTCCCCCTGCCTTAGAACTCAGCCCTCTGGCCCCCAGCAAGCGTCAGGAAGGAACTATTCCTATCCAACAGTGGCCCCTAGCGGTGGAAGTTTTGGCTCTGACTTTGGGCACCGGAGCCGCTCTCTTGTTCCTGGAGCTTCTTCTGTCTCTTGGCTTTTCACCAGACACACAGGAGGGAACAACTGTCCAGGACAGCATAGCAGAGCTTCTCTCCTAGCCCAGTCCCCACCCGGCAGGCTCCACCCACGTCGGCGACCCCTTCCGTCGCGTCCCCGTGGCCGCCTGCTGGCATTCGGTGTATACATTTTGGAACCCCGCTTCCCCCGGCGCTGGAGGCTTTCCTGGCAGTGGACGCGCTCCCCGAAGTGCATCGGGTGGGTTTCGGCAGGATGCCTATTGGCCGCCTCTGTCCCGGCACTGCCACTGGGGACAACTCCCGAGTGCAGAAAACGCCTCCCCTCCCCCCCAATCCATCGCAACCGTCTTCCCACTCCCGGGCTTGGGCACCTCCCGCCAGTGGCCACCGTCTCCAGAGCAACCAGGAGGGGCGGGGTCGGGGCGAGTCTGCCGGGGGCGGGGTGAGTGGCGCTGGGCGTGGGCGGCCCAGCGGGCCGGGGCGCCTGCGCTTTGCTCCCGGCTTTGCGGGCCTCAGAGAGCGGTGTGCGGCGGCGCGGGAGGCCTAGCGCTTGCCCCTCCCCCTCCCCCACCCCCAGCCCGGGCGCCGTCTGGGCGCCCCGAAAGGAGGGGGTCAGGCGGAGGCAGCGGATGGAGCGAGAGGGGGCTTAGATCCCACAGGGCTGTTGGATGCGGCTCTCCCGCTGGCAGGTGTCGGCACTTTTGCTTCCCTCCGCGGGTGACGACCACGTTCTCCTCCCTCTCAGCTGACCTGGGCCGGTCCAACGAACCTGAGCGCAGGTGGTGCACCTGCGCTGGGGCTCAGGTCCCAGCTGGCACGGGGCCTGTCCAGAGACATGCAGAAGCCTGTCTCCTGAGCGTGCACGCACCCAGTGCCAGGCTCAGCCGCAGCCAAAGTGACGGAAGAAGAGGCATGTGTAGGGAGGCCCCCCTGCAACCGACTCCCCCCACCCACCCCGTACCCCGTGCAAGAGCACGGATTCCCAAGTAGAGCCCACTGGCAGGCCACTGAGGCCCGGAGCCACCTGCCATCAGCAGCGTAGTCCTGGGTGTCCCCGCAGCCCTCAGGAGCACCAGGGCCTGGGGCTTGATCGACCAGGCAGCTGCGCCTCGGCGAGAAGGCCTATCTGCTTTGGTTTGGAAATCTGGACAGTATCCCTGCGGCATTGCCCGCTATGGTAGCTTGGAACGGCAATCAGTAGGAAAACCACCTGGTTGCGTGGCGTGCTGTGGCAGAGGGAAATGTGCTGAAGATGATGGGTTCTCCCTTTTTTTCCCCCAAAAACGGATGGGTACGACTCGAGTCACTGCCCAGACCACCCATACGTCCGCTTTGGACGGTCACGATGGCCGCTTAGAGTATACCCGGTCCATGGAACACCTGGACCTGTAAGCCCACTTGACCGCAGTGCCTGCCTCAAGTGAGCAGAAATGATTTCCACGCAAGTGTCTCACCACCCAATAGGTAAGCAGTTTCGTTTTGCGTCCCGCGGCCCCAGAGCCGAGAGAAACGCTCGTTGGTCGGTACGGTCCCAAAAAGGAGGGCGAGAGGAGGAAGGGCAGGCTCCTTGCTCAGAGTCGTCGGGGTGCTCTGGGGCCCCTCTCGTCCCAGAAAAGAAAGGCAGAGGAAGAGAGGTCATTGACAAGGGAGAGGGAAGACCCTGGGCCTGTCCTCTCCGGGAGACAGGCCTCTGCAGGCCTGGCCGGGAGCCCAGGCCGAAGCCCGCAGGCCACCGGTGGGAAAGGCCGGGGTTCCCCTGACATAAGGTGGAGGTGACGGCGATGGGAGACAGCATGTCTGTGACCATTGCCGTGGGAGAGACCTGCAGGGCAACGCCGGCCGGCCCTGGCTGGGCCCTCCCCCACCCCCACCCCCCCGCTGGAGGAGGCCTCGGGGACTTTGGTTGGCGAGGAAACCCCCTCTTCAGACGGGTCTGGCAGCCTGGCCCGACCCAGACCCTTGGCCTGGGCCAGGTGAGCTATGGCATGGAGAGGGGGGCTCTCCCAGCAGCCCCAGAGCTGGCCCACGGGTCCCTTCCCCCACAGCCCCTTCTGCAAGGGGCCCTGCCCCTCCCCCTGCCTTAGAACTCAGCCCTCTGGCCCCCAGCAAGCGTCAGGAAGGAACTATTCCTATCCAACAGTGGCCCCTAGCGGTGGAAGTTTTGGCTCTGACTTTGGGCACCGGAGCCGCTCTCTTGTTCCTGGAGCTTCTTCTGTCTCTTGGCTTTTCACCAGACACACAGGAGGGAACAACTGTCCAGGACAGCATAGCAGAGCTTCTCTCCTAGCCCAGTCCCCACCCGGCAGGCTCCACCCACGTCGGCGACCCCTTCCGTCGCGTCCCCGTGGCCGCCTGCTGGCATTCGGTGTATACATTTTGGAACCCCGCTTCCCCCGGCGCTGGAGGCTTTCCTGGCAGTGGACGCGCTCCCCGAAGTGCATCGGGTGGGTTTCGGCAGGATGCCTATTGGCCGCCTCTGCCCCGGCACTGCCACTGGGGACAACTCCCGAGTGCAGAAAACGCCTCCCCTCCCCCCCAATCCATCGCAACCGTCTTCCCACTCCTGGGCTTGGGCACCTCCCGCCAGTGGCCACCGTCTCCAGAGCAACCAGGAGGGGCGGGGTCGGGGCGAGTCTGCCGGGGGCGGGGTGAGTGGCGCTGGGCGTGGGCGGCCCAGCGGGCCGGGGCGCCTGCGCTTTGCTCCCGGCTTTGCGGGCCTCAGAGAGCGGTGTGCGGCGGCGCGGGAGGCCTAGCGCTTGCCCCTCCCCCTCCCCCACCCCCAGCCCGGGCGCCGTCTGGGCGCCCCGAAAGGAGGGGGTCAGGCGGAGGCAGCGGATGGAGCGAGAGGGGGCTTAGATCCCACAGGGCTGTTGGATGCGGCTCTCCCGCTGGCAGGTGTCGGCACTTTTGCTTCCCTCCGCGGGTGACGACCACGTTCTCCTCCCTCTCAGCTGACCTGGGCCGGTCCAACGAACCTGAGCGCAGGTGGTGCACCTGCGCTGGGGCTCAGGTCCCAGCTGGCACGGGGCCTGTCCAGAGACATGCAGAAGCCTGTCTCCTGAGCGTGCACGCACCCAGTGCCAGGCTCAGCCGCAGCCAAAGTGACGGAAGAAGAGGCATGTGTAGGGAGGCCCCCCTGCAACCGACTCCCCCCACCCACCCCGTACCCCGTGCAAGAGCACGGATTCCCAAGTAGAGCCCACTGGCAGGCCACTGAGGCCCGGAGCCACCTGCCATCAGCAGCGTAGTCCTGGGTGTCCCCGCAGCCCTCAGGAGCACCAGGGCCTGGGGCTTGATCGACCAGGCAGCTGCGCCTCGGCGAGAAGGCCTATCTGCTTTGGTTTGGAAATCTGGACAGTATCCCTGCGGCATTGCCCGCTATGGTAGCTTGGAACGGCAATCAGTAGGAAAACCACCTGGTTGCGTGGCGTGCTGTGGCAGAGGGAAATGTGCTGAAGATGATGGGTTCTCCCTTTTTTTCCCCCAAAAACGGATGGGTACGACTCGAGTCACTGCCCAGACCACCCATACGTCCGCTTTGGACGGTCACGATGGCCGCTTAGAGTATACCCGGTCCATGGAACACCTGGACCTGTAAGCCCACTTGACCGCAGTGCCTGCCTCAAGTGAGCAGAAATGATTTCCACGCAAGTGTCTCACCACCCAATAGGTAAGCAGTTTCGTTTTGCGTCCCGCGGCCCCAGAGCCGAGAGAAACGCTCGTTGGTCGGTACGGTCCCAAAAAGGAGGGCGAGAGGAGGAAGGGCAGGCTCCTTGCTCAGAGTCGTCGGGGTGCTCTGGGGCCCCCTCTCGTCCCAGAAAAGAAAGGCAGAGGAAGAGAGGTCATTGACAAGGGAGAGGGAAGACCCTGGGCCTGTCCTCTCTGGGAGACAGGCCTCTGCAGGCCTGGCCGGGAGCCCAGGCCGAAGCCCGCAGGCCACCGGTGGGAAAGGCCGGGGTTCCCCTGACATAAGGTGGAGGTGACGGCGATGGGAGACAGCATGTCTGTGACCATTGCCGTGGGAGAGACCTGCAGGGCAACGCCGGCCGGCCCTGGCTGGGGCCCCCCCCCACCCCCCCCACCCCCGCTGGAGGAGGCCTCGGGGACTTTGGTTGGCGAGGAAACCCCCTCTTCAGACGGGTCTGGCAGCCTGGCCCGACCCAGACCCTTGGCCTGGGCCAGGTGAGCTATGGCATGGAGAGGGGGGCTCTCCCAGCAGCCCCAGAGCTGGCCCACGGGTCCCTTCCCCCACAGCCCCTTCTGCAAGGGGCCCTGCCCCTCCCCCTGCCTTAGAACTCAGCCCTCTGGCCCCCAGCAAGCGTCAGGAAGGAACTATTCCTATCCAACAGTGGCCCCTAGCGGTGGAAGTTTTGGCTCTGACTTTGGGCACCGGAGCCGCTCTCTTGTTCCTGGAGCTTCTTCTGTCTCTTGGCTTTTCACCAGACACACAGGAGGGAACAACTGTCCAGGACAGCATAGCAGAGCTTCTCTCCTAGCCCAGTCCCCACCCGGCAGGCTCCACCCACGTCGGCGACCCCTTCCGTCGCGTCCCCGTGGCCGCCTGCTGGCATTCGGTGTATACATTTTGGAACCCCGCTTCCCCCGGCGCTGGAGGCTTTCCTGGCAGTGGACGCGCTCCCCGAAGTGCATCGGGTGGGTTTCGGCAGGATGCCTATTGGCCGCCTCTGTCCCGGCACTGCCACTGGGGACAACTCCCGAGTGCAGAAAACGCCTCCCCTCCCCCCCAATCCATCGCAACCGTCTTCCCACTCCCGGTCTTGGGCACCTCCCGCCAGTGGCCACCGTCTCCAGAGCAACCAGGAGGGGCGGGGTCGGGGCGAGTCTGCCGGGGGCGGGGTGAGTGGCGCTGGGCGTGGGCGGCCCAGCGGGCCGGGGCGCCTGCGCTTTGCTCCCGGCTTTGCGGGCCTCAGAGAGCGGTGTGCGGCGGCGCGGGAGGCCTAGCGCTTGCCCCTCCCCCTCCCCCACCCCCAGCCCGGGCGCCGTCTGGGCGCCCCGAAAGGAGGGGGGTCAGGCGGAGGCAGCGGATGGAGCGAGAGGGGGCTTAGATCCCACAGGGCTGTTGGATGCGGCTGTCCCCGCTGGCAGGTGTCGGCACTTTTGCTTCCCTCCGCGGGTGACGACCACGTTCTCCTCCCTCTCAGCTGACCTGGGCCGGTCCAACGAACCTGAGCGCAGGTGGTGCACCTGCGCTGGGGCTCAGGTCCCAGCTGGCACGGGGCCTGTCCAGAGACATGCAGAAGCCTGTCTCCTGAGCGTGCACGCACCCAGTGCCAGGCTCAGCCGCAGCCAAAGTGACGGAAGAAGAGGCATGTGTAGGGAGGCCCCCCCTGCAACCGACTCCCCCCACCCACCCCCGTACCCCGTGCAAGAGCACGGATTCCCAAGTAGAGCCCACTGGCAGGCCACTGAGGCCCGGAGCCACCTGCCATCAGCAGCGTAGTCCTGGGTGTCCCCCGCAGCCCTCAGGAGCACCAGGGCCTGGGGCTTGATCGACCAGGCAGCTGCGCCTCGGCGAGAAGGCCTATCTGCTTTGGTTTGGAAATCTGGACAGTATCCCTGCGGCATTGCCCGCTATGGTTGGAACGGCAATCAGTAGGAAAACCACCTGGTTGCGTGGCGTGCTGTGGCAGAGGGAAATGTGCTGAAGATGATGGGTTCTCCCTTTTTTTCCCCCAAAAACGGATGGGTACGACTCGAGTCACTGCCCAGACCACCCATACGTCCGCTTTGGACGGTCACGATGGCCGCTTAGAGTATACCCGGTCCATGGAACACCTGGACCTGTAAGCCCACTTGACCGCAGTGCCTGCCTCAAGTGAGCAGAAATGATTTCCACGCAAGTGTCTCACCACCCAATAGGTAAGCAGTTTCGTTTTGCGTCCCGCGGCCCCAGAGCCGAGAGAAACGCTCGTTGGTCGGTACGGTCCCAAAAAGGAGGGCGAGAGGAGGAAGGGCAGGCTCCTTGCTCAGAGTCGTCGGGGTGCTCTGGGGCCCCTCTCGTCCCAGAAAAGAAAGGCAGAGGAAGAGAGGTCATTGACAAGGGAGAGGGAAGACCCTGGGCCTGTCCTCTCCGGGAGACAGGCCTCTGCAGGCCTGGCCGGGAGCCCAGGCCGAAGCCCGCAGGCCACCGGTGGGAAAGGCCGGGGTTCCCCTGACATAAGGTGGAGGTGACGGCGATGGGAGACAGCATGTCTGTGACCATTGCCGTGGGAGAGACCTGCAGGGCAACGCCGGCCGGCCCTGGCTGGGCCCCCCCCCCACCCCCCCCCCCCCCGCTGGAGGAGGCCTCGGGGACTTTGGTTGGCGAGGAAACCCCCTCTTCAGACGGGTCTGGCAGCCTGGCCCGACCCAGACCCTTGGCCTGGGCCAGGTGAGCTATGGCATGGAGAGGGGGGCTCTCCCAGCAGCCCCAGAGCTGGCCCACGGGTCCCTTCCCCCACAGCCCCTTCTGCAAGGGGCCCTGCCCCTCCCCCTGCCTTAGAACTCAGCCCTCTGGCCCCCAGCAAGCGTCAGGAAGGAACTATTCCTATCCAACAGTGGCCCCTAGCGGTGGAAGTTTTGGCTCTGACTTTGGGCACCGGAGCCGCTCTCTTGTTCCTGGAGCTTCTTCTGTCTCTTGGCTTTTCACCAGACACACAGGAGGGAACAACTGTCCAGGACAGCATAGCAGAGCTTCTCTCCTAGCCCAGTCCCCACCCGGCAGGCTCCACCCACGTCGGCGACCCCTTCCGTCGCGTCCCCGTGGCCGCCTGCTGGCATTCGGTGTATACATTTTGGAACCCCGCTTCCCCCGGCGCTGGAGGCTTTCCTGGCAGTGGACGCGCTCCCCGAAGTGCATCGGGTGGGTTTCGGCAGGATGCCTATTGGCCGCCTCTGTCCCGGCACTGCCACTGGGGACAACTCCCGAGTGCAGAAAACGCCTCCCCTCCCCCCCAATCCATCGCAACCGTCTTCCCACTCCCGGGCTTGGGCACCTCCCGCCAGTGGCCACCGTCTCCAGAGCAACCAGGAGGGGCGGGGTCGGGGCGAGTCTGCCGGGGGCGGGGTGAGTGGCGCTGGGCGTGGGCGGCCCAGCGGGCCGGGGCGCCTGCGCTTTGCTCCCGGCTTTGCGGGCCTCAGAGAGCGGTGTGCGGCGGCGCGGGAGGCCTAGCGCTTGCCCCTCCCCCTCCCCCACCCCCAGCCCGGGCGCCGTCTGGGCGCCCCGAAAGGAGGGGGTCAGGCGGAGGCAGCGGATGGAGCGAGAGGGGGCTTAGATCCCACAGGGCTGTTGGATGCGGCTCTCCCGCTGGCAGGTGTCGGCACTTTTGCTTCCCTCCGCGGGTGACGACCACGTTCTCCTCCCTCTCAGCTGACCTGGGCCGGTCCAACGAACCTGAGCGCAGGTGGTGCACCTGCGCTGGGGCTCAGGTCCCAGCTGGCACGGGGCCTGTCCAGAGACATGCAGAAGCCTGTCTCCTGAGCGTGCACGCACCCAGTGCCAGGCTCAGCCGCAGCCAAAGTGACGGAAGAAGAGGCATGTGTAGGGAGGCCCCCCTGCAACCGACTCCCCCCACCCACCCCGTACCCCGTGCAAGAGCACGGATTCCCAAGTAGAGCCCACTGGCAGGCCACTGAGGCCCGGAGCCACCTGCCATCAGCAGCGTAGTCCTGGGTGTCCCCGCAGCCCTCAGGAGCACCAGGGCCTGGGGCTTGATCGACCAGGCAGCTGCGCCTCGGCGAGAAGGCCTATCTGCTTTGGTTTGGAAATCTGGACAGTATCCCTGCGGCATTGCCCGCTATGGTAGCTTGGAACGGCAATCAGTAGGAAAACCACCTGGTTGCGTGGCGTGCTGTGGCAGAGGGAAATGTGCTGAAGATGATGGGTTCTCCCTTTTTTTCCCCCAAAAACGGATGGGTACGACTCGAGTCACTGCCCAGACCACCCATACGTCCGCTTTGGACGGTCACGATGGCCGCTTAGAGTATACCCGGTCCATGGAACACCTGGACCTGTAAGCCCACTTGACCGCAGTGCCTGCCTCAAGTGAGCAGAAATGATTTCCACGCAAGTGTCTCACCACCCAATAGGTAAGCAGTTTCGTTTTGCGTCCCGCGGCCCCAGAGCCGAGAGAAACGCTCGTTGGTCGGTACGGTCCCAAAAAGGAGGGCGAGAGGAGGAAGGGCAGGCTCCTTGCTCAGAGTCGTCGGGGTGCTCTGGGGCCCCTCTCGTCCCAGAAAAGAAAGGCAGAGGAAGAGAGGTCATTGACAAGGGAGAGGGAAGACCCTGGGCCTGTCCTCTCCGGGAGACAGGCCTCTGCAGGCCTGGCCGGGAGCCCAGGCCGAAGCCCGCAGGCCACCGGTGGGAAAGGCCGGGGTTCCCCTGACATAAGGTGGAGGTGACGGCGATGGGAGACAGCATGTCTGTGACCATTGCCGTGGGAGAGACCTGCAGGGCAACGCCGGCCGGCCCTGGCTGGGCCCCCCCCACCCCCCCCCCCCCCCCGCTGGAGGAGGCCTCGGGGACTTTGGTTGGCGAGGAAACCCCCTCTTCAGACGGGTCTGGCAGCCTGGCCCGACCCAGACCCTTGGCCTGGGCCAGGTGAGCTATGGCATGGAGAGGGGGGCTCTCCCAGCAGCCCCAGAGCTGGCCCACGGGTCCCTTCCCCCACAGCCCCTTCTGCAAGGGGCCCTGCCCCTCCCCCTGCCTTAGAACTCAGCCCTCTGGCCCCCAGCAAGCGTCAGGAAGGAACTATTCCTATCCAACAGTGGCCCCTAGCGGTGGAAGTTTTGGCTCTGACTTTGGGCACCGGAGCCGCTCTCTTGTTCCTGGAGCTTCTTCTGTCTCTTGGCTTTTCACCAGACACACAGGAGGGAACAACTGTCCAGGACAGCATAGCAGAGCTTCTCTCCTAGCCCAGTCCCCACCCGGCAGGCTCCACCCACGTCGGCGACCCCTTCCGTCGCGTCCCCGTGGCCGCCTGCTGGCATTCGGTGTATACATTTTGGAACCCCGCTTCCCCCGGCGCTGGAGGCTTTCCTGGCAGTGGACGCGCTCCCCGAAGTGCATCGGGTGGGTTTCGGCAGGATGCCTATTGGCCGCCTCTGCCCCGGCACTGCCACTGGGGACAACTCCCGAGTGCAGAAAACGCCTCCCCTCCCCCCCAATCCATCGCAACCGTCTTCCCACTCCCGGGCTTGGGCACCTCCCGCCAGTGGCCACCGTCTCCAGAGCAACCAGGAGGGGCGGGGTCGGGGCGAGTCTGCCGGGGGCGGGGTGAGTGGCGCTGGGCGTGGGCGGCCCAGCGGGCCGGGGCGCCTGCGCTTTGCTCCCGGCTTTGCGGGCCTCAGAGAGCGGTGTGCGGCGGCGCGGGAGGCCTAGCGCTTGCCCCTCCCCCTCCCCCACCCCCAGCCCGGGCGCCGTCTGGGCGCCCCGAAAGGAGGGGGTCAGGCGGAGGCAGCGGATGGAGCGAGAGGGGGCTTAGATCCCACAGGGCTGTTGGATGCGGCTCTCCCGCTGGCAGGTGTCGGCACTTTTGCTTCCCTCCGCGGGTGACGACCACGTTCTCCTCCCTCTCAGCTGACCTGGGCCGGTCCAACGAACCTGAGCGCAGGTGGTGCACCTGCGCTGGGGCTCAGGTCCCAGCTGGCACGGGGCCTGTCCAGAGACATGCAGAAGCCTGTCTCCTGAGCGTGCACGCACCCAGTGCCAGGCTCAGCCGCAGCCAAAGTGACGGAAGAAGAGGCATGTGTAGGGAGGCCCCCCTGCAACCGACTCCCCCCACCCACCCCGTACCCCGTGCAAGAGCACGGATTCCCAAGTAGAGCCCACTGGCAGGCCACTGAGGCCCGGAGCCACCTGCCATCAGCAGCGTAGTCCTGGGTGTCCCCGCAGCCCTCAGGAGCACCAGGGCCTGGGGCTTGATCGACCAGGCAGCTGCGCCTCGGCGAGAAGGCCTATCTGCTTTGGTTTGGAAATCTGGACAGTATCCCTGCGGCATTGCCCGCTATGGTAGCTTGGAACGGCAATCAGTAGGAAAACCACCTGGTTGCGTGGCGTGCTGTGGCAGAGGGAAATGTGCTGAAGATGATGGGTTCTCCCTTTTTTTCCCCCAAAAACGGATGGGTACGACTCGAGTCACTGCCCAGACCACCCATACGTCCGCTTTGGACGGTCACGATGGCCGCTTAGAGTATACCCGGTCCATGGAACACCTGGACCTGTAAGCCCACTTGACCGCAGTGCCTGCCTCAAGTGAGCAGAAATGATTTCCACGCAAGTGTCTCACCACCCAATAGGTAAGCAGTTTCGTTTTGCGTCCCGCGGCCCCAGAGCCGAGAGAAACGCTCGTTGGTCGGTACGGTCCCAAAAAGGAGGGCGAGAGGAGGAAGGGCAGGCTCCTTGCTCAGAGTCGTCGGGGTGCTCTGGGGCCCCTCTCGTCCCAGAAAAGAAAGGCAGAGGAAGAGAGGTCATTGACAAGGGAGAGGGAAGACCCTGGGCCTGTCCTCTCCGGGAGACAGGCCTCTGCAGGCCTGGCCGGGAGCCCAGGCCGAAGCCCGCAGGCCACCGGTGGGAAAGGCCGGGGTTCCCCTGACATAAGGTGGAGGTGACGGCGATGGGAGACAGCATGTCTGTGACCATTGCCGTGGGAGAGACCTGCAGGGCAACGCCGGCCGGCCCTGGCTGGGCCCCCCCCCCCCCCCCGCTGGAGGAGGCCTCGGGGACTTTGGTTGGCGAGGAAACCCCCTCTTCAGACGGGTCTGGCAGCCTGGCCCGACCCAGACCCTTGGCCTGGGCCAGGTGAGCTATGGCATGGAGAGGGGGTTTCTCCCAGCAGCCCCAGAGCTGGCCCACGGGTCCCTTCCCCCACAGCCCCTTCTGCAAGGGGCCCTGCCCCTCCCCCTGCCTTAGAACTCAGCCCTCTGGCCCCCAGCAAGCGTCAGGAAGGAACTATTCCTATCCAACAGTGGCCCCTAGCGGTGGAAGTTTTGGCTCTGACTTTGGGCACCGGAGCCGCTCTCTTGTTCCTGGAGCTTCTTCTGTCTCTTGGCTTTTCACCAGACACACAGGAGGGAACAACTGTCCAGGACAGCATAGCAGAGCTTCTCTCCTAGCCCAGTCCCCACCCGGCAGGCTCCACCCACGTCGGCGACCCCTTCCGTCGCGTCCCCGTGGCCGCCTGCTGGCATTCGGTGTATACATTTTGGAACCCCGCTTCCCCCGGCGCTGGAGGCTTTCCTGGCAGTGGACGCGCTCCCCGAAGTGCATCGGGTGGGTTTCGGCAGGATGCCTATTGGCCGCCTCTGTCCCGGCACTGCCACTGGGGACAACTCCCGAGTGCAGAAAACGCCTCCCCTCCCCCGCAATCCATCGCAACCGTCTTCCCACTCCCGGGCTTGGGCACCTCCCGCCAGTGGCCACCGTCTCCAGAGCAACCAGGAGGGCCGGGGTCGGGGCGAGTCTGCCGGGGGCGGGGTGAGTGGCGCTGGGCGTGGGCGGCCCAGCGGGCCGGGGCGCCTGCGCTTTGCTCCCGGCTTTGCGGGCCTCAGAGAGCGGTGTGCGGCGGCGCGGGAGGCCTAGCGCTTGCCCCTCCCCCTCCCCCACCCCCAGCCCGGGCGCCGTCTGGGCGCCCCGAAAGGAGGGGGTCAGGCGGAGGCAGCGGATGGAGCGAGAGGGGGCTTAGATCCCACAGGGCTGTTGGATGCGGCTCTCCCGCTGGCAGGTGTCGGCACTTTTGCTTCCCTCCGCGGGTGACGACCACGTTCTCCTCCCTCTCAGCTGACCTGGGCCGGTCCAACGAACCTGAGCGCAGGTGGTGCACCTGCGCTGGGGCTCAGGTCCCAGCTGGCACGGGGCCTGTCCAGAGACATGCAGAAGCCTGTCTCCTGAGCGTGCACGCACCCAGTGCCAGGCTCAGCCGCAGCCAAAGTGACGGAAGAAGAGGCATGTGTAGGGAGGCCCCCCTGCAACCGACTCCCCCCACCCACCCCGTACCCCGTGCAAGAGCACGGATTCCCAAGTAGAGCCCACTGGCAGGCCACTGAGGCCCGGAGCCACCTGCCATCAGCAGCGTAGTCCTGGGTGTCCCCGCAGCCCTCAGGAGCACCAGGGCCTGGGGCTTGATCGACCAGGCAGCTGCGCCTCGGCGAGAAGGCCTATCTGCTTTGGTTTGGAAATCTGGACAGTATCCCTGCGGCATTGCCCGCTATGGTAGCTTGGAACGGCAATCAGTAGGAAAACCACCTGGTTGCGTGGCGTGCTGTGGCAGAGGGAAATGTGCTGAAGATGATGGGTTCTCCCTTTTTTTCCCCCAAAAACGGATGGGTACGACTCGAGTCACTGCCCAGACCACCCATACGTCCGCTTTGGACGGTCACGATGGCCGCTTAGAGTATACCCGGTCCATGGAACACCTGGACCTGTAAGCCCACTTGACCGCAGTGCCTGCCTCAAGTGAGCAGAAATGATTTCCACGCAAGTGTCTCACCACCCAATAGGTAAGCAGTTTCGTTTTGCGTCCCGCGGCCCCAGAGCCGAGAGAAACGCTCGTTGGTCGGTACGGTCCCAAAAAGGAGGGCGAGAGGAGGAAGGGCAGGCTCCTCGCTCAGAGTCGTCGGGGTGCTCTGGGGCCCCTCTCGTCCCAGAAAAGAAAGGCAGAGGAAGAGAGGTCATTGACAAGGGAGAGGGAAGACCCTGGGCCTGTCCTCTCCGGGAGACAGGCCTCTGCAGGCCTGGCCGGGAGCCCAGGCCGAAGCCCGCAGGCCACCGGTGGGAAAGGCCGGGGTTCCCCTGACATAAGGTGGAGGTGACGGCGATGGGAGACAGCATGTCTGTGACCATTGCCGTGGGAGAGACCTGCAGGGCAACGCCGGCCGGCCCTGGCTGGGCCCCCCCCCACCCCCCCCCCGCTGGAGGAGGCCTCGGGGACTTTGGTTGGCGAGGAAACCCCCTCTTCAGACGGGTCTGGCAGCCTGGCCCGACCCAGACCCTTGGCCTGGGCCAGGTGAGCTATGGCATGGAGAGGGGGGCTCTCCCAGCAGCCCCAGAGCTGGCCCACGGGTCCCTTCCCCCACAGCCCCTTCTGCAAGGGGCCCTGCCCCTCCCCCTGCCTTAGAACTCAGCCCTCTGGCCCCCAGCAAGCGTCAGGAAGGAACTATTCCTATCCAACAGTGGCCCCTAGCGGTGGAAGTTTTGGCTCTGACTTTGGGCACCGGAGCCGCTCTCTTGTTCCTGGAGCTTCTTCTGTCTCTTGGCTTTTCACCAGACACACAGGAGGGAACAACTGTCCAGGACAGCATAGCAGAGCTTCTCTCCTAGCCCAGTCCCCACCCGGCAGGCTCCACCCACGTCGGCGACCCCTTCCGTCGCGTCCCCGTGGCCGCCTGCTGGCATTCGGTGTATACATTTTGGAACCCCGCTTCCCCCGGCGCTGGAGGCTTTCCTGGCAGTGGACGCGCTCCCCGAAGTGCATCGGGTGGGTTTCGGCAGGATGCCTATTGGCCGCCTCTGTCCCGGCACTGCCACTGGGGACAACTCCCGAGTGCAGAAAACGCCTCCCCTCCCCCCCAATCCATCGCAACCGTCTTCCCACTCCCGGGCTTGGGCACCTCCCGCCAGTGGCCACCGTCTCCAGAGCAACCAGGAGGGGCGGGGTCGGGGCGAGTCTGCCGGGGGCGGGGTGAGTGGCGCTGGGCGTGGGCGGCCCAGCGGGCCGGGGCGCCTGCGCTTTGCTCCCGGCTTTGCGGGCCTCAGAGAGCGGTGTGCGGCGGCGCGGGAGGCCTAGCGCTTGCCCCTCCCCCTCCCCCACCCCCAGCCCGGGCGCCGTCTGGGCGCCCCGAAAGGAGGGGGTCAGGCGGAGGCAGCGGATGGAGCGAGAGGGGGCTTAGATCCCACAGGGCTGTTGGATGCGGCTCTCCCGCTGGCAGGTGTCGGCACTTTTGCTTCCCTCCGCGGGTGACGACCACGTTCTCCTCCCTCTCAGCTGACCTGGGCCGGTCCAACGAACCTGAGCGCAGGTGGTGCACCTGCGCTGGGGCTCAGGTCCCAGCTGGCACGGGGCCTGTCCAGAGACATGCAGAAGCCTGTCTCCTGAGCGTGCACGCACCCAGTGCCAGGCTCAGCCGCAGCCAAAGTGACGGAAGAAGAGGCATGTGTAGGGAGGCCCCCCTGCAACCGACTCCCCCCACCCACCCCGTACCCCGTGCAAGAGCACGGATTCCCAAGTAGAGCCCACTGGCAGGCCACTGAGGCCCGGAGCCACCTGCCATCAGCAGCGTAGTCCTGGGTGTCCCCGCAGCCCTCAGGAGCACCAGGGCCTGGGGCTTGATCGACCAGGCAGCTGTGCCTCGGCGAGAAGGCCTATCTGCTTTGGTTTGGAAATCTGGACAGTATCCCTGCGGCATTGCCCGCTATGGTAGCTTGGAACGGCAATCAGTAGGAAAACCACCTGGTTGCGTGGCGTGCTGTGGCAGAGGGAAATGTGCTGAAGATGATGGGTTCTCCCTTTTTTTCCCCCAAAAACGGATGGGTACGACTCGAGTCACTGCCCAGACCACCCATACGTCCGCTTTGGACGGTCACGATGGCCGCTTAGAGTATACCCGGTCCATGGAACACCTGGACCTGTAAGCCCACTTGACCGCAGTGCCTGCCTCAAGTGAGCAGAAATGATTTCCACGCAAGTGTCTCACCACCCAATAGGTAAGCAGTTTCGTTTTGCGTCCCGCGGCCCCAGAGCCGAGAGAAACGCTCGTTGGTCGGTACGGTCCCAAAAAGGAGGGCGAGAGGAGGAAGGGCAGGCTCCTCGCTCAGAGTCGTCGCGGTGCTCTGGGGCCCCTCTCGTCCCAGAAAAGAAAGGCAGAGGAAGAGAGGTCATTGACAAGGGAGAGGGAAGACCCTGGGCCTGTCCTCTCCGGGAGACAGGCCTCTGCAGGCCTGGCCGGGAGCCCAGGCCGAAGCCCGCAGGCCACCGGTGGGAAAGGCCGGGGTTCCCCTGACATAAGGTGGAGGTGACGGCGATGGGAGACAGCATGTCTGTGACCATTGCCGTGGGAGAGACCTGCAGGGCAACGCCGGCCGGCCCTGGCTGGGCCCCCCCCCACCCCCCCCCCCTGCTGGAGGAGGCCTCGGGGACTTTGGTTGGCGAGGAAACCCCCTCTTCAGACGGGTCTGGCAGCCTGGCCCGACCCAGACCCTTGGCCTGGGCCAGGTGAGCTATGGCATGGAGAGGGGGGCTCTCCCAGCAGCCCCAGAGCTGGCCCACGGGTCCCTTCCCCCACAGCCCCTTCTGCAAGGGGCCCTGCCCCTCCCCCTGCCTTAGAACTCAGCCCTCTGGCCCCCAGCAAGCGTCAGGAAGGAACTATTCCTATCCAACAGTGGCCCCTAGCGGTGGAAGTTTTGGCTCTGACTTTGGGCACCGGAGCCGCTCTCTTGTTCCTGGAGCTTCTTCTGTCTCTTGGCTTTTCACCAGACACACAGGAGGGAACAACTGTCCAGGACAGCATAGCAGAGCTTCTCTCCTAGCCCAGTCCCCACCCGGCAGGCTCCACCCACGTCGGCGACCCCTTCCGTCGCGTCCCCGTGGCCGCCTGCTGGCATTCGGTGTATACATTTTGGAACCCCGCTTCCCCCGGCGCTGGAGGCTTTCCTGGCAGTGGACGCGCTCCCCGAAGTGCATCGGGTGGGTTTCGGCAGGATGCCTATTGGCCGCCTCTGTCCCGGCACTGCCACTGGGGACAACTCCCGAGTGCAGAAAACGCCTCCCCTCCCCCCCAATCCATCGCAACCGTCTTCCCACTCCCGGGCTTGGGCACCTCCCGCCAGTGGCCACCGTCTCCAGAGCAACCAGGAGGGGCGGGGTCGGGGCGAGTCTGCCGGGGGCGGGGTGAGTGGCGCTGGGCGTGGGCGGCCCAGCGGGCCGGGGCGCCTGCGCTTTGCTCCCGGCTTTGCGGGCCTCAGAGAGCGGTGTGCGGCGGCGCGGGAGGCCTAGCGCTTGCCCCTCCCCCTCCCCCACCCCCAGCCCGGGCGCCGTCTGGGCGCCCCGAAAGGAGGGGGTCAGGCGGAGGCAGCGGATGGAGCGAGAGGGGGCTTAGATCCCACAGGGCTGTTGGATGCGGCTCTCCCGCTGGCAGGTGTCGGCACTTTTGCTTCCCTCCGCGGGTGACGACCACGTTCTCCTCCCTCTCAGCTGACCTGGGCCGGTCCAACGAACCTGAGCGCAGGTGGTGCACCTGCGCTGGGGCTCAGGTCCCAGCTGGCACGGGGCCTGTCCAGAGACATGCAGAAGCCTGTCTCCTGAGCGTGCACGCACCCAGTGCCAGGCTCAGCCGCAGCCAAAGTGACGGAAGAAGAGGCATGTGTAGGGAGGCCCCCCTGCAACCGACTCCCCCCACCCACCCCGTACCCCGTGCAAGAGCACGGATTCCCAAGTAGAGCCCACTGGCAGGCCACTGAGGCCCGGAGCCACCTGCCATCAGCAGCGTAGTCCTGGGTGTCCCCGCAGCCCTCAGGAGCACCAGGGCCTGGGGCTTGATCGACCAGGCAGCTGTGCCTCGGCGAGAAGGCCTATCTGCTTTGGTTTGGAAATCTGGACAGTATCCCTGCGGCATTGCCCGCTATGGTAGCTTGGAACGGCAATCAGTAGGAAAACCACCTGGTTGCGTGGCGTGCTGTGGCAGAGGGAAATGTGCTGAAGATGATGGGTTCTCCCTTTTTTTCCCCCAAAAACGGATGGGTACGACTCGAGTCACTGCCCAGACCACCCATACGTCCGCTTTGGACGGTCACGATGGCCGCTTAGAGTATACCCGGTCCATGGAACACCTGGACCTGTAAGCCCACTTGACCGCAGTGCCTGCCTCAAGTGAGCAGAAATGATTTCCACGCAAGTGTCTCACCACCCAATAGGTAAGCAGTTTCGTTTTGCGTCCCGCGGCCCCAGAGCCGAGAGAAACGCTCGTTGGTCGGTACGGTCCCAAAAAGGAGGGCGAGAGGAGGAAGGGCAGGCTCCTTGCTCAGAGTCGTCGGGGTGCTCTGGGGCCCCTCTCGTCCCAGAAAAGAAAGGCAGAGGAAGAGAGGTCATTGACAAGGGAGAGGGAAGACCCTGGGCCTGTCCTCTCCGGGAGACAGGCCTCTGCAGGCCTGGCCGGGAGCCCAGGCCGAAGCCCGCAGGCCACCGGTGGGAAAGGCCGGGGTTCCCCTGACATAAGGTGGAGGTGACGGCGATGGGAGACAGCATGTCTGTGACCATTGCCGTGGGAGAGACCTGCAGGGCAACGCCGGCCGGCCCTGGCTGGGCCCCCCCCCACCCCCCCCCCCCCCGCTGGAGGAGGCCTCGGGGACTTTGGTTGGCGAGGAAACCCCCTCTTCAGACGGGTCTGGCAGCCTGGCCCGACCCAGACCCTTGGCCTGGGCCAGGTGAGCTATGGCATGGAGAGGGGGGCTCTCCCAGCAGCCCCAGAGCTGGCCCACGGGTCCCTTCCCCCACAGCCCCTTCTGCAAGGGGCCCTGCCCCTCCCCCTGCCTTAGAACTCAGCCCTCTGGCCCCCAGCAAGCGTCAGGAAGGAACTATTCCTATCCAACAGTGGCCCCTAGCGGTGGAAGTTTTGGCTCTGACTTTGGGCACCGGAGCCGCTCTCTTGTTCCTGGAGCTTCTTCTGTCTCTTGGCTTTTCACCAGACACACAGGAGGGAACAACTGTCCAGGACAGCATAGCAGAGCTTCTCTCCTAGCCCAGTCCCCACCCGGCAGGCTCCACCCACGTCGGCGACCCCTTCCGTCGCGTCCCCGTGGCCGCCTGCTGGCATTCGGTGTATACATTTTGGAACCCCGCTTCCCCCGGCGCTGGAGGCTTTCCTGGCAGTGGACGCGCTCCCCGAAGTGCATCGGGTGGGTTTCGGCAGGATGCCTATTGGCCGCCTCTGCCCCGGCACTGCCACTGGGGACAACTCCCGAGTGCAGAAAACGCCTCCCCTCCCCCCCAATCCATCGCAACCGTCTTCCCACTCCCGGGCTTGGGCACCTCCCGCCAGTGGCCACCGTCTCCAGAGCAACCAGGAGGGGCGGGGTCGGGGCGAGTCTGCCGGGGGCGGGGTGAGTGGCGCTGGGCGTGGGCGGCCCAGCGGGCCGGGGCGCCTGCGCTTTGCTCCCGGCTTTGCGGGCCTCAGAGAGCGGTGTGCGGCGGCGCGGGAGGCCTAGCGCTTGCCCCTCCCCCTCCCCCACCCCCAGCCCGGGCGCCGTCTGGGCGCCCCGAAAGGAGGGGGTCAGGCGGAGGCAGCGGATGGAGCGAGAGGGGGCTTAGATCCCACAGGGCTGTTGGATGCGGCTCTCCCGCTGGCAGGTGTCGGCACTTTTGCTTCCCTCCGCGGGTGACGACCACGTTCTCCTCCCTCTCAGCTGACCTGGGCCGGTCCAACGAACCTGAGCGCAGGTGGTGCACCTGCGCTGGGGCTCAGGTCCCAGCTGGCACGGGGCCTGTCCAGAGACATGCAGAAGCCTGTCTCCTGAGCGTGCACGCACCCAGTGCCAGGCTCAGCCGCAGCCAAAGTGACGGAAGAAGAGGCATGTGTAGGGAGGCCCCCCTGCAACCGACTCCCCCCACCCACCCCGTACCCCGTGCAAGAGCACGGATTCCCAAGTAGAGCCCACTGGCAGGCCACTGAGGCCCGGAGCCACCTGCCATCAGCAGCGTAGTCCTGGGTGTCCCCGCAGCCCTCAGGAGCACCAGGGCCTGGGGCTTGATCGACCAGGCAGCTGCGCCTCGGCGAGAAGGCCTATCTGCTTTGGTTTGGAAATCTGGACAGTATCCCTGCGGCATTGCCCGCTATGGTAGCTTGGAACGGCAATCAGTAGGAAAACCACCTGGTTGCGTGGCGTGCTGTGGCAGAGGGAAATGTGCTGAAGATGATGGGTTCTCCCTTTTTTTCCCCCAAAAACGGATGGGTACGACTCGAGTCACTGCCCAGACCACCCATACGTCCGCTTTGGACGGTCACGATGGCCGCTTAGAGTATACCCGGTCCATGGAACACCTGGACCTGTAAGCCCACTTGACCGCAGTGCCTGCCTCAAGTGAGCAGAAATGATTTCCACGCAAGTGTCTCACCACCCAATAGGTAAGCAGTTTCGTTTTGCGTCCCGCGGCCCCAGAGCCGAGAGAAACGCTCGTTGGTCGGTACGGTCCCAAAAAGGAGGGCGAGAGGAGGAAGGGCAGGCTCCTTGCTCAGAGTCGTCGGGGTGCTCTGGGGCCCCTCTCGTCCCAGAAAAGAAAGGCAGAGGAAGAGAGGTCATTGACAAGGGAGAGGGAAGACCCTGGGCCTGTCCTCTCCGGGAGACAGGCCTCTGCAGGCCTGGCCGGGAGCCCAGGCCGAAGCCCGCAGGCCACCGGTGGGAAAGGCCGGGGTTCCCCTGACATAAGGTGGAGGTGACGGCGATGGGAGACAGCATGTCTGTGACCATTGCCGTGGGAGAGACCTGCAGGGCAACGCCGGCCGGCCCTGGCTGGGCCCCCCCCCACCCCCCCCCCCCCCCCCCCCCGCTGGAGGAGGCCTCGGGGACTTTGGTTGGCGAGGAAACCCCCTCTTCAGACGGGTCTGGCAGCCTGGCCCGACCCAGACCCTTGGCCTGGGCCAGGTGAGCTATGGCATGGAGAGGGGGGCTCTCCCAGCAGCCCCAGAGCTGGCCCACGGGTCCCTTCCCCCACAGCCCCTTCTGCAAGGGGCCCTGCCCCTCCCCCTGCCTTAGAACTCAGCCCTCTGGCCCCCAGCAAGCGTCAGGAAGGAACTATTCCTATCCAACAGTGGCCCCTAGCGGTGGAAGTTTTGGCTCTGACTTTGGGCACCGGAGCCGCTCTCTTGTTCCTGGAGCTTCTTCTGTCTCTTGGCTTTTCACCAGACACACAGGAGGGAACAACTGTCCAGGACAGCATAGCAGAGCTTCTCTCCTAGCCCAGTCCCCACCCGGCAGGCTCCACCCACGTCGGCGACCCCTTCCGTCGCGTCCCCGTGGCCGCCTGCTGGCATTCGGTGTATACATTTTGGAACCCCGCTTCCCCCGGCGCTGGAGGCTTTCCTGGCAGTGGACGCGCTCCCCGAAGTGCATCGGGTGGGTTTCGGCAGGATGCCTATTGGCCGCCTCTGCCCCGGCACTGCCACTGGGGACAACTCCCGAGTGCAGAAAACGCCTCCCCTCCCCCCCAATCCATCGCAACCGTCTTCCCACTCCCGGGCTTGGGCACCTCCCGCCAGTGGCCACCGTCTCCAGAGCAACCAGGAGGGGCGGGGTCGGGGCGAGTCTGCCGGGGGCGGGGTGAGTGGCGCTGGGCGTGGGCGGCCCAGCGGGCCGGGGCGCCTGCGCTTTGCTCCCGGCTTTGCGGGCCTCAGAGAGCGGTGTGCGGCGGCGCGGGAGGCCTAGCGCTTGCCCCTCCCCCTCCCCCACCCCCAGCCCGGGCGCCGTCTGGGCGCCCCGAAAGGAGGGGGTCAGGCGGAGGCAGCGGATGGAGCGAGAGGGGGCTTAGATCCCACAGGGCTGTTGGATGCGGCTCTCCCGCTGGCAGGTGTCGGCACTTTTGCTTCCCTCCGCGGGTGACGACCACGTTCTCCTCCCTCTCAGCTGACCTGGGCCGGTCCAACGAACCTGAGCGCAGGTGGTGCACCTGCGCTGGGGCTCAGGTCCCAGCTGGCACGGGGCCTGTCCAGAGACATGCAGAAGCCTGTCTCCTGAGCGTGCACGCACCCAGTGCCAGGCTCAGCCGCAGCCAAAGTGACGGAAGAAGAGGCATGTGTAGGGAGGCCCCCCTGCAACCGACTCCCCCCACCCACCCCGTACCCCGTGCAAGAGCACGGATTCCCAAGTAGAGCCCACTGGCAGGCCACTGAGGCCCGGAGCCACCTGCCATCAGCAGCGTAGTCCTGGGTGTCCCCGCAGCCCTCAGGAGCACCAGGGCCTGGGGCTTGATCGACCAGGCAGCTGCGCCTCGGCGAGAAGGCCTATCTGCTTTGGTTTGGAAATCTGGACAGTATCCCTGCGGCATTGCCCGCTATGGTAGCTTGGAACGGCAATCAGTAGGAAAACCACCTGGTTGCGTGGCGTGCTGTGGCAGAGGGAAATGTGCTGAAGATGATGGGTTCTCCCTTTTTTTCCCCCAAAAACGGATGGGTACGACTCGAGTCACTGCCCAGACCACCCATACGTCCGCTTTGGACGGTCACGATGGCCGCTTAGAGTATACCCGGTCCATGGAACACCTGGACCTGTAAGCCCACTTGACCGCAGTGCCTGCCTCAAGTGAGCAGAAATGATTTCCACGCAAGTGTCTCACCACCCAATAGGTAAGCAGTTTCGTTTTGCGTCCCGCGGCCCCAGAGCCGAGAGAAACGCTCGTTGGTCGGTACGGTCCCAAAAAGGAGGGCGAGAGGAGGAAGGGCAGGCTCCTTGCTCAGAGTCGTCGGGGTGCTCTGGGGCCCCTCTCGTCCCAGAAAAGAAAGGCAGAGGAAGAGAGGTCATTGACAAGGGAGAGGGAAGACCCTGGGCCTGTCCTCTCCGGGAGACAGGCCTCTGCAGGCCTGGCCGGGAGCCCAGGCCGAAGCCCGCAGGCCACCGGTGGGAAAGGCCGGGGTTCCCCTGACATAAGGTGGAGGTGACGGCGATGGGAGACAGCATGTCTGTGACCATTGCCGTGGGAGAGACCTGCAGGGCAACGCCGGCCGGCCCTGGCTGGGCCCCCCCCCACCCCCCCCCCCCGCTGGAGGAGGCCTCGGGGACTTTGGTTGGCGAGGAAACCCCCTCTTCAGACGGGTCTGGCAGCCTGGCCCGACCCAGACCCTTGGCCTGGGCCAGGTGAGCTATGGCATGGAGAGGGGGTTTCTCCCAGCAGCCCCAGAGCTGGCCCACGGGTCCCTTCCCCCACAGCCCCTTCTGCAAGGGGCCCTGCCCCTCCCCCTGCCTTAGAACTCAGCCCTCTGGCCCCCAGCAAGCGTCAGGAAGGAACTATTCCTATCCAACAGTGGCCCCTAGCGGTGGAAGTTTTGGCTCTGACTTTGGGCACCGGAGCCGCTCTCTTGTTCCTGGAGCTTCTTCTGTCTCTTGGCTTTTCACCAGACACACAGGAGGGAACAACTGTCCAGGACAGCATAGCAGAGCTTCTCTCCTAGCCCAGTCCCCACCCGGCAGGCTCCACCCACGTCGGCGACCCCTTCCGTCGCGTCCCCGTGGCCGCCTGCTGGCATTCGGTGTATACATTTTGGAACCCCGCTTCCCCCGGCGCTGGAGGCTTTCCTGGCAGTGGACGCGCTCCCCGAAGTGCATCGGGTGGGTTTCGGCAGGATGCCTATTGGCCGCCTCTGTCCCGGCACTGCCACTGGGGACAACTCCCGAGTGCAGAAAACGCCTCCCCTCCCCCGCAATCCATCGCAACCGTCTTCCCACTCCCGGGCTTGGGCACCTCCCGCCAGTGGCCACCGTCTCCAGAGCAACCAGGAGGGCCGGGGTCGGGGCGAGTCTGCCGGGGGCGGGGTGAGTGGCGCTGGGCGTGGGCGGCCCAGCGGGCCGGGGCGCCTGCGCTTTGCTCCCGGCTTTGCGGGCCTCAGAGAGCGGTGTGCGGCGGCGCGGGAGGCCTAGCGCTTGCCCCTCCCCCTCCCCCACCCCCAGCCCGGGCGCCGTCTGGGCGCCCCGAAAGGAGGGGGTCAGGCGGAGGCAGCGGATGGAGCGAGAGGGGGCTTAGATCCCACAGGGCTGTTGGATGCGGCTCTCCCGCTGGCAGGTGTCGGCACTTTTGCTTCCCTCCGCGGGTGACGACCACGTTCTCCTCCCTCTCAGCTGACCTGGGCCGGTCCAACGAACCTGAGCGCAGGTGGTGCACCTGCGCTGGGGCTCAGGTCCCAGCTGGCACGGGGCCTGTCCAGAGACATGCAGAAGCCTGTCTCCTGAGCGTGCACGCACCCAGTGCCAGGCTCAGCCGCAGCCAAAGTGACGGAAGAAGAGGCATGTGTAGGGAGGCCCCCCTGCAACCGACTCCCCCCACCCACCCCGTACCCCGTGCAAGAGCACGGATTCCCAAGTAGAGCCCACTGGCAGGCCACTGAGGCCCGGAGCCACCTGCCATCAGCAGCGTAGTCCTGGGTGTCCCCGCAGCCCTCAGGAGCACCAGGGCCTGGGGCTTGATCGACCAGGCAGCTGCGCCTCGGCGAGAAGGCCTATCTGCTTTGGTTTGGAAATCTGGACAGTATCCCTGCGGCATTGCCCGCTATGGTAGCTTGGAACGGCAATCAGTAGGAAAACCACCTGGTTGCGTGGCGTGCTGTGGCAGAGGGAAATGTGCTGAAGATGATGGGTTCTCCCTTTTTTTCCCCCAAAAACGGATGGGTACGACTCGAGTCACTGCCCAGACCACCCATACGTCCGCTTTGGACGGTCACGATGGCCGCTTAGAGTATACCCGGTCCATGGAACACCTGGACCTGTAAGCCCACTTGACCGCAGTGCCTGCCTCAAGTGAGCAGAAATGATTTCCACGCAAGTGTCTCACCACCCAATAGGTAAGCAGTTTCGTTTTGCGTCCCGCGGCCCCAGAGCCGAGAGAAACGCTCGTTGGTCGGTACGGTCCCAAAAAGGAGGGCGAGAGGAGGAAGGGCAGGCTCCTTGCTCAGAGTCGTCGGGGTGCTCTGGGGCCCCTCTCGTCCCAGAAAAGAAAGGCAGAGGAAGAGAGGTCATTGACAAGGGAGAGGGAAGACCCTGGGCCTGTCCTCTCCGGGAGACAGGCCTCTGCAGGCCTGGCCGGGAGCCCAGGCCGAAGCCCGCAGGCCACCGGTGGGAAAGGCCGGGGTTCCCCTGACATAAGGTGGAGGTGACGGCGATGGGAGACAGCATGTCTGTGACCATTGCCGTGGGAGAGACCTGCAGGGCAACGCCGGCCGGCCCTGGCTGGGCCCCCCCCCCCCCCCGCTGGAGGAGGCCTCGGGGACTTTGGTTGGCGAGGAAACCCCCTCTTCAGACGGGTCTGGCAGCCTGGCCCGACCCAGACCCTTGGCCTGGGCCAGGTGAGCTATGGCATGGAGAGGGGGTTTCTCCCAGCAGCCCCAGAGCTGGCCCACGGGTCCCTTCCCCCACAGCCCCTTCTGCAAGGGGCCCTGCCCCTCCCCCTGCCTTAGAACTCAGCCCTCTGGCCCCCAGCAAGCGTCAGGAAGGAACTATTCCTATCCAACAGTGGCCCCTAGCGGTGGAAGTTTTGGCTCTGACTTTGGGCACCGGAGCCGCTCTCTTGTTCCTGGAGCTTCTTCTGTCTCTTGGCTTTTCACCAGACACACAGGAGGGAACAACTGTCCAGGACAGCATAGCAGAGCTTCTCTCCTAGCCCAGTCCCCACCCGGCAGGCTCCACCCACGTCGGCGACCCCTTCCGTCGCGTCCCCGTGGCCGCCTGCTGGCATTCGGTGTATACATTTTGGAACCCCGCTTCCCCCGGCGCTGGAGGCTTTCCTGGCAGTGGACGCGCTCCCCGAAGTGCATCGGGTGGGTTTCGGCAGGATGCCTATTGGCCGCCTCTGTCCCGGCACTGCCACTGGGGACAACTCCCGAGTGCAGAAAACGCCTCCCCTCCCCCGCAATCCATCGCAACCGTCTTCCCACTCCCGGGCTTGGGCACCTCCCGCCAGTGGCCACCGTCTCCAGAGCAACCAGGAGGGGCGGGGTCGGGGCGAGTCTGCCGGGGGCGGGGTGAGTGGCGCTGGGCGTGGGCGGCCCAGCGGGCCTGGGCGCCTGCGCTTTGCTCCTGGCTTTGCGGGCCTCAGAGAGCGGTGTGCGGCGGCGCGGGAGGCCTAGCGCTTGCCCCTCCCCCTCCCCCACCCCCAGCCCGGGCGCCGTCTGGGCGCCCCGAAAGGAGGGGGTCAGGCGGAGGCAGCGGATGGAGCGAGAGGGGGCTTAGATCCCACAGGGCTGTTGGATGCGGCTCTCCCGCTGGCAGGTGTCGGCACTTTTGCTTCCCTCCGCGGGTGACGACCACGTTCTCCTCCCTCTCAGCTGACCTGGGCCGGTCCAACGAACCTGAGCGCAGGTGGTGCACCTGCGCTGGGGCTCAGGTCCCAGCTGGCACGGGGCCTGTCCAGAGACATGCAGAAGCCTGTCTCCTGAGCGTGCACGCACCCAGTGCCAGGCTCAGCCGCAGCCAAAGTGACGGAAGAAGAGGCATGTGTAGGGAGGCCCCCCTGCAACCGACTCCCCCCACCCACCCCGTACCCCGTGCAAGAGCACGGATTCCCAAGTAGAGCCCACTGGCAGGCCACTGAGGCCCGGAGCCACCTGCCATCAGCAGCGTAGTCCTGGGTGTCCCCGCAGCCCTCAGGAGCACCAGGGCCTGGGGCTTGATCGACCAGGCAGCTGCGCCTCGGCGAGAAGGCCTATCTGCTTTGGTTTGGAAATCTGGACAGTATCCCTGCGGCATTGCCCGCTATGGTAGCTTGGAACGGCAATCAGTAGGAAAACCACCTGGTTGCGTGGCGTGCTGTGGCAGAGGGAAATGTGCTGAAGATGATGGGTTCTCCCTTTTTTTCCCCCAAAAACGGATGGGTACGACTCGAGTCACTGCCCAGACCACCCATACGTCCGCTTTGGACGGTCACGATGGCCGCTTAGAGTATACCCGGTCCATGGAACACCTGGACCTGTAAGCCCACTTGACCGCAGTGCCTGCCTCAAGTGAGCAGAAATGATTTCCACGCAAGTGTCTCACCACCCAATAGGTAAGCAGTTTCGTTTTGCGTCCCGCGGCCCCAGAGCCGAGAGAAACGCTCGTTGGTCGGTACGGTCCCAAAAAGGAGGGCGAGAGGAGGAAGGGCAGGCTCCTTGCTCAGAGTCGTCGGGGTGCTCTGGGGCCCCTCTCGTCCCAGAAAAGAAAGGCAGAGGAAGAGAGGTCATTGACAAGGGAGAGGGAAGACCCTGGGCCTGTCCTCTCCGGGAGACAGGCCTCTGCAGGCCTGGCCGGGAGCCCAGGCCGAAGCCCGCAGGCCACCGGTGGGAAAGGCCGGGGTTCCCCTGACATAAGGTGGAGGTGACGGCGATGGGAGACAGCATGTCTGTGACCATTGCCGTGGGAGAGACCTGCAGGGCAACGCCGGCCGGCCCTGGCTGGGCCCCCCCCCCCCCCCCCGCTGGAGGAGGCCTCGGGGACTTTGGTTGGCGAGGAAACCCCCTCTTCAGACGGGTCTGGCAGCCTGGCCCGACCCAGACCCTTGGCCTGGGCCAGGTGAGCTATGGCATGGAGAGGGGGTTTCTCCCAGCAGCCCCAGAGCTGGCCCACGGGTCCCTTCCCCCACAGCCCCTTCTGCAAGGGGCCCTGCCCCTCCCCCTGCCTTAGAACTCAGCCCTCTGGCCCCCAGCAAGCGTCAGGAAGGAACTATTCCTATCCAACAGTGGCCCCTAGCGGTGGAAGTTTTGGCTCTGACTTTGGGCACCGGAGCCGCTCTCTTGTTCCTGGAGCTTCTTCTGTCTCTTGGCTTTTCACCAGACACACAGGAGGGAACAACTGTCCAGGACAGCATAGCAGAGCTTCTCTCCTAGCCCAGTCCCCACCCGGCAGGCTCCACCCACGTCGGCGACCCCTTCCGTCGCGTCCCCGTGGCCGCCTGCTGGCATTCGGTGTATACATTTTGGAACCCCGCTTCCCCCGGCGCTGGAGGCTTTCCTGGCAGTGGACGCGCTCCCCGAAGTGCATCGGGTGGGTTTCGGCAGGATGCCTATTGGCCGCCTCTGTCCCGGCACTGCCACTGGGGACAACTCCCGAGTGCAGAAAACGCCTCCCCTCCCCCCCAATCCATCGCAACCGTCTTCCCACTCCCGGGCTTGGGCACCTCCCGCCAGTGGCCACCGTCTCCAGAGCAACCAGGAGGGGCGGGGTCGGGGCGAGTCTGCCGGGGGCGGGGTGAGTGGCGCTGGGCGTGGGCGGCCCAGCGGGCCGGGGCGCCTGCGCTTTGCTCCCGGCTTTGCGGGCCTCAGAGAGCGGTGTGCGGCGGCGCGGGAGGCCTAGCGCTTGCCCCTCCCCCTCCCCCACCCCCAGCCCGGGCGCCGTCTGGGCGCCCCGAAAGGAGGGGGTCAGGCGGAGGCAGCGGATGGAGCGAGAGGGGGCTTAGATCCCACAGGGCTGTTGGATGCGGCTCTCCCGCTGGCAGGTGTCGGCACTTTTGCTTCCCTCCGCGGGTGACGACCACGTTCTCCTCCCTCTCAGCTGACCTGGGCCGGTCCAACGAACCTGAGCGCAGGTGGTGCACCTGCGCTGGGGCTCAGGTCCCAGCTGGCACGGGGCCTGTCCAGAGACATGCAGAAGCCTGTCTCCTGAGCGTGCACGCACCCAGTGCCAGGCTCAGCCGCAGCCAAAGTGACGGAAGAAGAGGCATGTGTAGGGAGGCCCCCCTGCAACCGACTCCCCCCACCCACCCCGTACCCCGTGCAAGAGCACGGATTCCCAAGTAGAGCCCACTGGCAGGCCACTGAGGCCCGGAGCCACCTGCCATCAGCAGCGTAGTCCTGGGTGTCCCCGCAGCCCTCAGGAGCACCAGGGCCTGGGGCTTGATCGACCAGGCAGCTGCGCCTCGGCGAGAAGGCCTATCTGCTTTGGTTTGGAAATCTGGACAGTATCCCTGCGGCATTGCCCGCTATGGTAGCTTGGAACGGCAATCAGTAGGAAAACCACCTGGTTGCGTGGCGTGCTGTGGCAGAGGGAAATGTGCTGAAGATGATGGGTTCTCCCTTTTTTTCCCCCAAAAACGGATGGGTACGACTCGAGTCACTGCCCAGACCACCCATACGTCCGCTTTGGACAGTCACGATGGCCGCTTAGAGTATACCCGGTCCATGGAACACCTGGACCTGTAAGCCCACTTGACCGCAGTGCCTGCCTCAAGTGAGCAGAAATGATTTCCACGCAAGTGTCTCACCACCCAATAGGTAAGCAGTTTCGTTTTGCGTCCCGCGGCCCCAGAGCCGAGAGAAACGCTCGTTGGTCGGTACGGTCCCAAAAAGGAGGGCGAGAGGAGGAAGGGCAGGCTCCTTGCTCAGAGTCGTCGGGGTGCTCTGGGGCCCCTCTCGTCCCAGAAAAGAAAGGCAGAGGAAGAGAGGTCATTGACAAGGGAGAGGGAAGACCCTGGGCCTGTCCTCTCCGGGAGACAGGCCTCTGCAGGCCTGGCCGGGAGCCCAGGCCGAAGCCCGCAGGCCACCGGTGGGAAAGGCCGGGGTTCCCCTGACATAAGGTGGAGGTGACGGCGATGGGAGACAGCATGTCTGTGACCATTGCCGTGGGAGAGACCTGCAGGGCAACGCCGGCCGGCCCTGGCTGGGCCCCCCCCCACCCCCCCACCCCCCCCCCCCCCCGCTGGAGGAGGCCTCGGGGACTTTGGTTGGCGAGGAAACCCCCTCTTCAGACGGGTCTGGCAGCCTGGCCCGACCCAGACCCTTGGCCTGGGCCAGGTGAGCTATGGCATGGAGAGGGGGGCTCTCCCAGCAGCCCCAGAGCTGGCCCACGGGTCCCTTCCCCCACAGCCCCTTCTGCAAGGGGCCCTGCCCCTCCCCCTGCCTTAGAACTCAGCCCTCTGGCCCCCAGCAAGCGTCAGGAAGGAACTATTCCTATCCAACAGTGGCCCCTAGCGGTGGAAGTTTTGGCTCTGACTTTGGGCACCGGAGCCGCTCTCTTGTTCCTGGAGCTTCTTCTGTCTCTTGGCTTTTCACCAGACACACAGGAGGGAACAACTGTCCAGGACAGCATAGCAGAGCTTCTCTCCTAGCCCAGTCCCCACCCGGCAGGCTCCACCCACGTCGGCGACCCCTTCCGTCGCGTCCCCGTGGCCGCCTGCTGGCATTCGGTGTATACATTTTGGAACCCCGCTTCCCCCGGCGCTGGAGGCTTTCCTGGCAGTGGACGCGCTCCCCGAAGTGCATCGGGTGGGTTTCGGCAGGATGCCTATTGGCCGCCTCTGTCCCGGCACTGCCACTGGGGACAACTCCCGAGTGCAGAAAACGCCTCCCCTCCCCCCCAATCCATCGCAACCGTCTTCCCACTCCCGGGCTTGGGCACCTCCCGCCAGTGGCCACCGTCTCCAGAGCAACCAGGAGGGGCGGGGTCGGGGCGAGTCTGCCGGGGGCGGGGTGAGTGGCGCTGGGCGTGGGCGGCCCAGCGGGCCGGGGCGCCTGCGCTTTGCTCCCGGCTTTGCGGGCCTCAGAGAGCGGTGTGCGGCGGCGCGGGAGGCCTAGCGCTTGCCCCTCCCCCTCCCCCACCCCCAGCCCGGGCGCCGTCTGGGCGCCCCGAAAGGAGGGGGTCAGGCGGAGGCAGCGGATGGAGCGAGAGGGGGCTTAGATCCCACAGGGCTGTTGGATGCGGCTCTCCCGCTGGCAGGTGTCGGCACTTTTGCTTCCCTCCGCGGGTGACGACCACGTTCTCCTCCCTCTCAGCTGACCTGGGCCGGTCCAACGAACCTGAGCGCAGGTGGTGCACCTGCGCTGGGGCTCAGGTCCCAGCTGGCACGGGGCCTGTCCAGAGACATGCAGAAGCCTGTCTCCTGAGCGTGCACGCACCCAGTGCCAGGCTCAGCCGCAGCCAAAGTGACGGAAGAAGAGGCATGTGTAGGGAGGCCCCCCTGCAACCGACTCCCCCCACCCACCCCGTACCCCGTGCAAGAGCACGGATTCCCAAGTAGAGCCCACTGGCAGGCCACTGAGGCCCGGAGCCACCTGCCATCAGCAGCGTAGTCCTGGGTGTCCCCGCAGCCCTCAGGAGCACCAGGGCCTGGGGCTTGATCGACCAGGCAGCTGCACCTCGGCGAGAAGGCCTATCTGCTTTGGTTTGGAAATCTGGACAGTATCCCTGCGGCATTGCCCGCTATGGTAGCTTGGAACGGCAATCAGTAGGAAAACCACCTGGTTGCGTGGCGTGCTGTGGCAGAGGGAAATGTGCTGAAGATGATGGGTTCTCCCTTTTTTTCCCCCAAAAACGGATGGGTACGACTCGAGTCACTGCCCAGACCACCCATACGTCCGCTTTGGACGGTCACGATGGCCGCTTAGAGTATACCCGGTCCATGGAACACCTGGACCTGTAAGCCCACTTGACCGCAGTGCCTGCCTCAAGTGAGCAGAAATGATTTCCACGCAAGTGTCTCACCACCCAATAGGTAAGCAGTTTCGTTTTGCGTCCCGCGGCCCCAGAGCCGAGAGAAACGCTCGTTGGTCGGTACGGTCCCAAAAAGGAGGGCGAGAGGAGGAAGGGCAGGCTCCTTGCTCAGAGTCGTCGGGGTGCTCTGGGGCCCCTCTCGTCCCAGAAAAGAAAGGCAGAGGAAGAGAGGTCATTGACAAGGGAGAGGGAAGACCCTGGGCCTGTCCTCTCCGGGAGACAGGCCTCTGCAGGCCTGGCCGGGAGCCCAGGCCGAAGCCCGCAGGCCACCGGTGGGAAAGGCCGGGGTTCCCCTGACATAAGGTGGAGGTGACGGCGATGGGAGACAGCATGTCTGTGACCATTGCCGTGGGAGAGACCTGCAGGGCAACGCCGGCCGGCCCTGGCTGGGCCCCCCCCCCCCCCCGCTGGAGGAGGCCTCGGGGACTTTGGTTGGCGAGGAAACCCCCTCTTCAGACGGGTCTGGCAGCCTGGCCCGACCCAGACCCTTGGCCTGGGCCAGGTGAGCTATGGCATGGAGAGGGGGTTTCTCCCAGCAGCCCCAGAGCTGGCCCACGGGTCCCTTCCCCCACAGCCCCTTCTGCAAGGGGCCCTGCCCCTCCCCCTGCCTTAGAACTCAGCCCTCTGGCCCCCAGCAAGCGTCAGGAAGGAACTATTCCTATCCAACAGTGGCCCCTAGCGGTGGAAGTTTTGGCTCTGACTTTGGGCACCGGAGCCGCTCTCTTGTTCCTGGAGCTTCTTCTGTCTCTTGGCTTTTCACCAGACACACAGGAGGGAACAACTGTCCAGGACAGCATAGCAGAGCTTCTCTCCTAGCCCAGTCCCCACCCGGCAGGCTCCACCCACGTCGGCGACCCCTTCCGTCGCGTCCCCGTGGCCGCCTGCTGGCATTCGGTGTATACATTTTGGAACCCCGCTTCCCCCGGCGCTGGAGGCTTTCCTGGCAGTGGACGCGCTCCCCGAAGTGCATCGGGTGGGTTTCGGCAGGATGCCTATTGGCCGCCTCTGTCCCGGCACTGCCACTGGGGACAACTCCCGAGTGCAGAAAACGCCTCCCCTCCCCCCCAATCCATCGCAACCGTCTTCCCACTCCCGGGCTTGGGCACCTCCCGCCAGTGGCCACCGTCTCCAGAGCAACCAGGAGGGGCGGGGTCGGGGCGAGTCTGCCGGGGGCGGGGTGAGTGGCGCTGGGCGTGGGCGGCCCAGCGGGCCGGGGCGCCTGCGCTTTGCTCCCGGCTTTGCGGGCCTCAGAGAGCGGTGTGCGGCGGCGCGGGAGGCCTAGCGCTTGCCCCTCCCCCTCCCCCACCCCCAGCCCGGGCGCCGTCTGGGCGCCCCGAAAGGAGGGGGTCAGGCGGAGGCAGCGGATGGAGCGAGAGGGGGCTTAGATCCCACAGGGCTGTTGGATGCGGCTCTCCCGCTGGCAGGTGTCGGCACTTTTGCTTCCCTCCGCGGGTGACGACCACGTTCTCCTCCCTCTCAGCTGACCTGGGCCGGTCCAACGAACCTGAGCGCAGGTGGTGCACCTGCGCTGGGGCTCAGGTCCCAGCTGGCACGGGGCCTGTCCAGAGACATGCAGAAGCCTGTCTCCTGAGCGTGCACGCACCCAGTGCCAGGCTCAGCCGCAGCCAAAGTGACGGAAGAAGAGGCATGTGTAGGGAGGCCCCCCTGCAACCGACTCCCCCCACCCACCCCGTACCCCGTGCAAGAGCACGGATTCCCAAGTAGAGCCCACTGGCAGGCCACTGAGGCCCGGAGCCACCTGCCATCAGCAGCGTAGTCCTGGGTGTCCCCGCAGCCCTCAGGAGCACCAGGGCCTGGGGCTTGATCGACCAGGCAGCTGCGCCTCGGCGAGAAGGCCTATCTGCTTTGGTTTGGAAATCTGGACAGTATCCCTGCGGCATTGCCCGCTATGGTAGCTTGGAACGGCAATCAGTAGGAAAACCACCTGGTTGCGTGGCGTGCTGTGGCAGAGGGAAATGTGCTGAAGATGATGGGTTCTCCCTTTTTTTCCCCCAAAAACGGATGGGTACGACTCGAGTCACTGCCCAGACCACCCATACGTCCGCTTTGGACGGTCACGATGGCCGCTTAGAGTATACCCGGTCCATGGAACACCTGGACCTGTAAGCCCACTTGACCGCAGTGCCTGCCTCAAGTGAGCAGAAATGATTTCCACGCAAGTGTCTCACCACCCAATAGGTAAGCAGTTTCGTTTTGCGTCCCGCGGCCCCAGAGCCGAGAGAAACGCTCGTTGGTCGGTACGGTCCCAAAAAGGAGGGCGAGAGGAGGAAGGGCAGGCTCCTTGCTCAGAGTCGTCGGGGTGCTCTGGGGCCCCTCTCGTCCCAGAAAAGAAAGGCAGAGGAAGAGAGGTCATTGACAAGGGAGAGGGAAGACCCTGGGCCTGTCCTCTCCGGGAGACAGGCCTCTGCAGGCCTGGCCGGGAGCCCAGGCCGAAGCCCGCAGGCCACCGGTGGGAAAGGCCGGGGTTCCCCTGACATAAGGTGGAGGTGACGGCGATGGGAGACAGCATGTCTGTGACCATTGCCGTGGGAGAGACCTGCAGGGCAACGCCGGCCGGCCCTGGCTGGGCCCCCCCCCCCCCCCGCTGGAGGAGGCCTCGGGGACTTTGGTTGGCGAGGAAACCCCCTCTTCAGACGGGTCTGGCAGCCTGGCCCGACCCAGACCCTTGGCCTGGGCCAGGTGAGCTATGGCATGGAGAGGGGGTTTCTCCCAGCAGCCCCAGAGCTGGCCCACGGGTCCCTTCCCCCACAGCCCCTTCTGCAAGGGGCCCTGCCCCTCCCCCTGCCTTAGAACTCAGCCCTCTGGCCCCCAGCAAGCGTCAGGAAGGAACTATTCCTATCCAACAGTGGCCCCTAGCGGTGGAAGTTTTGGCTCTGACTTTGGGCACCGGAGCCGCTCTCTTGTTCCTGGAGCTTCTTCTGTCTCTTGGCTTTTCACCAGACACACAGGAGGGAACAACTGTCCAGGACAGCATAGCAGAGCTTCTCTCCTAGCCCAGTCCCCACCCGGCAGGCTCCACCCACGTCGGCGACCCCTTCCGTCGCGTCCCCGTGGCCGCCTGCTGGCATTCGGTGTATACATTTTGGAACCCCGCTTCCCCCGGCGCTGGAGGCTTTCCTGGCAGTGGACGCGCTCCCCGAAGTGCATCGGGTGGGTTTCGGCAGGATGCCTATTGGCCGCCTCTGTCCCGGCACTGCCACTGGGGACAACTCCCGAGTGCAGAAAACGCCTCCCCTCCCCCCCAATCCATCGCAACCGTCTTCCCACTCCCGGGCTTGGGCACCTCCCGCCAGTGGCCACCGTCTCCAGAGCAACCAGGAGGGGCGGGGTCGGGGCGAGTCTGCCGGGGGCGGGGTGAGTGGCGCTGGGCGTGGGCGGCCCAGCGGGCCGGGGCGCCTGCGCTTTGCTCCCGGCTTTGCGGGCCTCAGAGAGCGGTGTGCGGCGGCGCGGGAGGCCTAGCGCTTGCCCCTCCCCCTCCCCCACCCCCAGCCCGGGCGCCGTCTGGGCGCCCCGAAAGGAGGGGGTCAGGCGGAGGCAGCGGATGGAGCGAGAGGGGGCTTAGATCCCACAGGGCTGTTGGATGCGGCTCTCCCGCTGGCAGGTGTCGGCACTTTTGCTTCCCTCCGCGGGTGACGACCACGTTCTCCTCCCTCTCAGCTGACCTGGGCCGGTCCAACGAACCTGAGCGCAGGTGGTGCACCTGCGCTGGGGCTCAGGTCCCAGCTGGCACGGGGCCTGTCCAGAGACATGCAGAAGCCTGTCTCCTGAGCGTGCACGCACCCAGTGCCAGGCTCAGCCGCAGCCAAAGTGACGGAAGAAGAGGCATGTGTAGGGAGGCCCCCCTGCAACCGACTCCCCCCACCCACCCCGTACCCCGTGCAAGAGCACGGATTCCCAAGTAGAGCCCACTGGCAGGCCACTGAGGCCCGGAGCCACCTGCCATCAGCAGCGTAGTCCTGGGTGTCCCCGCAGCCCTCAGGAGCACCAGGGCCTGGGGCTTGATCGACCAGGCAGCTGCGCCTCGGCGAGAAGGCCTATCTGCTTTGGTTTGGAAATCTGGACAGTATCCCTGCGGCATTGCCCGCTATGGTAGCTTGGAACGGCAATCAGTAGGAAAACCACCTGGTTGCGTGGCGTGCTGTGGCAGAGGGAAATGTGCTGAAGATGATGGGTTCTCCCTTTTTTTCCCCCAAAAACGGATGGGTACGACTCGAGTCACTGCCCAGACCACCCATACGTCCGCTTTGGACGGTCACGATGGCCGCTTAGAGTATACCCGGTCCATGGAACACCTGGACCTGTAAGCCCACTTGACCGCAGTGCCTGCCTCAAGTGAGCAGAAATGATTTCCACGCAAGTGTCTCACCACCCAATAGGTAAGCAGTTTCGTTTTGCGTCCCGCGGCCCCAGAGCCGAGAGAAACGCTCGTTGGTCGGTACGGTCCCAAAAAGGAGGGCGAGAGGAGGAAGGGCAGGCTCCTTGCTCAGAGTCGTCGGGGTGCTCTGGGGCCCCTCTCGTCCCAGAAAAGAAAGGCAGAGGAAGAGAGGTCATTGACAAGGGAGAGGGAAGACCCTGGGCCTGTCCTCTCCGGGAGACAGGCCTCTGCAGGCCTGGCCGGGAGCCCAGGCCGAAGCCCGCAGGCCACCGGTGGGAAAGGCCGGGGTTCCCCTGACATAAGGTGGAGGTGACGGCGATGGGAGACAGCATGTCTGTGACCATTGCCGTGGGAGAGACCTGCAGGGCAACGCCGGCCGGCCCTGGCTGGGCCCCCCCCCACCCCCCCCCCCCGCTGGAGGAGGCCTCGGGGACTTTGGTTGGCGAGGAAACCCCCTCTTCAGACGGGTCTGGCAGCCTGGCCCGACCCAGACCCTTGGCCTGGGCCAGGTGAGCTATGGCATGGAGAGGGGGGCTCTCCCAGCAGCCCCAGAGCTGGCCCACGGGTCCCTTCCCCCACAGCCCCTTCTGCAAGGGGCCCTGCCCCTCCCCCTGCCTTAGAACTCAGCCCTCTGGCCCCCAGCAAGCGTCAGGAAGGAACTATTCCTATCCAACAGTGGCCCCTAGCGGTGGAAGTTTTGGCTCTGACTTTGGGCACCGGAGCCGCTCTCTTGTTCCTGGAGCTTCTTCTGTCTCTTGGCTTTTCACCAGACACACAGGAGGGAACAACTGTCCAGGACAGCATAGCAGAGCTTCTCTCCTAGCCCAGTCCCCACCCGGCAGGCTCCACCCACGTCGGCGACCCCTTCCGTCGCGTCCCCGTGGCCGCCTGCTGGCATTCGGTGTATACATTTTGGAACCCCGCTTCCCCCGGCGCTGGAGGCTTTCCTGGCAGTGGACGCGCTCCCCGAAGTGCATCGGGTGGGTTTCGGCAGGATGCCTATTGGCCGCCTCTGTCCCGGCACTGCCACTGGGGACAACTCCCGAGTGCAGAAAACGCCTCCCCTCCCCCCCAATCCATCGCAACCGTCTTCCCACTCCCGGGCTTGGGCACCTCCCGCCAGTGGCCACCGTCTCCAGAGCAACCAGGAGGGGCGGGGTCGGGGCGAGTCTGCCGGGGGCGGGGTGAGTGGCGCTGGGCGTGGGCGGCCCAGCGGGCCGGGGCGCCTGCGCTTTGCTCCCGGCTTTGCGGGCCTCAGAGAGCGGTGTGCGGCGGCGCGGGAGGCCTAGCGCTTGCCCCTCCCCCTCCCCCACCCCCAGCCCGGGCGCCGTCTGGGCGCCCCGAAAGGAGGGGGTCAGGCGGAGGCAGCGGATGGAGCGAGAGGGGGCTTAGATCCCACAGGGCTGTTGGATGCGGCTCTCCCGCTGGCAGGTGTCGGCACTTTTGCTTCCCTCCGCGGGTGACGACCACGTTCTCCTCCCTCTCAGCTGACCTGGGCCGGTCCAACGAACCTGAGCGCAGGTGGTGCACCTGCGCTGGGGCTCAGGTCCCAGCTGGCACGGGGCCTGTCCAGAGACATGCAGAAGCCTGTCTCCTGAGCGTGCACGCACCCAGTGCCAGGCTCAGCCGCAGCCAAAGTGACGGAAGAAGAGGCATGTGTAGGGAGGCCCCCCTGCAACCGACTCCCCCCACCCACCCCGTACCCCGTGCAAGAGCACGGATTCCCAAGTAGAGCCCACTGGCAGGCCACTGAGGCCCGGAGCCACCTGCCATCAGCAGCGTAGTCCTGGGTGTCCCCGCAGCCCTCAGGAGCACCAGGGCCTGGGGCTTGATCGACCAGGCAGCTGCGCCTCGGCGAGAAGGCCTATCTGCTTTGGTTTGGAAATCTGGACAGTATCCCTGCGGCATTGCCCGCTATGGTAGCTTGGAACGGCAATCAGTAGGAAAACCACCTGGTTGCGTGGCGTGCTGTGGCAGAGGGAAATGTGCTGAAGATGATGGGTTCTCCCTTTTTTTCCCCCAAAAACGGATGGGTACGACTCGAGTCACTGCCCAGACCACCCATACGTCCGCTTTGGACGGTCACGATGGCCGCTTAGAGTATACCCGGTCCATGGAACACCTGGACCTGTAAGCCCACTTGACCGCAGTGCCTGCCTCAAGTGAGCAGAAATGATTTCCACGCAAGTGTCTCACCACCCAATAGGTAAGCAGTTTCGTTTTGCGTCCCGCGGCCCCAGAGCTGAGAGAAACGCTCGTTGGTCGGTACGGTCCCAAAAAGGAGGGCGAGAGGAGGAAGGGCAGGCTCCTTGCTCAGAGTCGTCGGGGTGCTCTGGGGCCCCTCTCGTCCCAGAAAAGAAAGGCAGAGGAAGAGAGGTCATTGACAAGGGAGAGGGAAGACCCTGGGCCTGTCCTCTCCGGGAGACAGGCCTCTGCAGGCCTGGCCAGGAGCCCAGGCCGAAGCCCGCAGGCCACCGGTGGGAAAGGCCGGGGTTCCCCTGACATAAGGTGGAGGTGACGGCGATGGGAGACAGCATGTCTGTGACCATTGCCGTGGGAGAGACCTGCAGGGCAACGCCGGCCGGCCCTGGCTGGGCCCCCCCCCCCCCCCCCCGCTGGAGGAGGCCTCGGGGACTTTGGTTGGCGAGGAAACCCCCTCTTCAGACGGGTCTGGCAGCCTGGCCCGACCCAGACCCTTGGCCTGGGCCAGGTGAGCTATGGCATGGAGAGGGGGTTTCTCCCAGCAGCCCCAGAGCTGGCCCACGGGTCCCTTCCCCCACAGCCCCTTCTGCAAGGGGCCCTGCCCCTCCCCCTGCCTTAGAACTCAGCCCTCTGGCCCCCAGCAAGCGTCAGGAAGGAACTATTCCTATCCAACAGTGGCCCCTAGCGGTGGAAGTTTTGGCTCTGACTTTGGGCACCGGAGCCGCTCTCTTGTTCCTGGAGCTTCTTCTGTCTCTTGGCTTTTCACCAGACACACAGGAGGGAACAACTGTCCAGGACAGCATAGCAGAGCTTCTCTCCTAGCCCAGTCCCCACCCGGCAGGCTCCACCCACGTCGGCGACCCCTTCCGTCGCGTCCCCGTGGCCGCCTGCTGGCATTCGGTGTATACATTTTGGAACCCCGCTTCCCCCGGCGCTGGAGGCTTTCCTGGCAGTGGACGCGCTCCCCGAAGTGCATCGGGTGGGTTTCGGCAGGATGCCTATTGGCCGCCTCTGTCCCGGCACTGCCACTGGGGACAACTCCCGAGTGCAGAAAACGCCTCCCCTCCCCCGCAATCCATCGCAACCGTCTTCCCACTCCCGGGCTTGGGCACCTCCCGCCAGTGGCCACCGTCTCCAGAGCAACCAGGAGGGGCGGGGTCGGGGCGAGTCTGCCGGGGGCGGGGTGAGTGGCGCTGGGCGTGGGCGGCCCAGCGGGCCGGGGCGCCTGCGCTTTGCTCCCGGCTTTGCGGGCCTCAGAGAGCGGTGTGCGGCGGCGCGGGAGGCCTAGCGCTTGCCCCTCCCCCTCCCCCACCCCCAGCCCGGGCGCCGTCTGGGCGCCCCGAAAGGAGGGGGTCAGGCGGAGGCAGCGGATGGAGCGAGAGGGGGCTTAGATCCCACAGGGCTGTTGGATGCGGCTCTCCCGCTGGCAGGTGTCGGCACTTTTGCTTCCCTCCGCGGGTGACGACCACGTTCTCCTCCCTCTCAGCTGACCTGGGCCGGTCCAACGAACCTGAGCGCAGGTGGTGCACCTGCGCTGGGGCTCAGGTCCCAGCTGGCACGGGGCCTGTCCAGAGACATGCAGAAGCCTGTCTCCTGAGCGTGCACGCACCCAGTGCCAGGCTCAGCCGCAGCCAAAGTGACGGAAGAAGAGGCATGTGTAGGGAGGCCCCCCTGCAACCGACTCCCCCCACCCACCCCGTACCCCGTGCAAGAGCACGGATTCCCAAGTAGAGCCCACTGGCAGGCCACTGAGGCCCGGAGCCACCTGCCATCAGCAGCGTAGTCCTGGGTGTCCCCGCAGCCCTCAGGAGCACCAGGGCCTGGGGCTTGATCGACCAGGCAGCTGCGCCTCGGCGAGAAGGCCTATCTGCTTTGGTTTGGAAATCTGGACAGTATCCCTGCGGCATTGCCCGCTATGGTAGCTTGGAACGGCAATCAGTAGGAAAACCACCTGGTTGCGTGGCGTGCTGTGGCAGAGGGAAATGTGCTGAAGATGATGGGTTCTCCCTTTTTTTCCCCCAAAAACGGATGGGTACGACTCGAGTCACTGCCCAGACCACCCATACGTCCGCTTTGGACGGTCACGATGGCCGCTTAGAGTATACCCGGTCCATGGAACACCTGGACCTGTAAGCCCACTTGACCGCAGTGCCTGCCTCAAGTGAGCAGAAATGATTTCCACGCAAGTGTCTCACCACCCAATAGGTAAGCAGTTTCGTTTTGCGTCCCGCGGCCCCAGAGCCGAGAGAAACGCTCGTTGGTCGGTACGGTCCCAAAAAGGAGGGCGAGAGGAGGAAGGGCAGGCTCCTTGCTCAGAGTCGTCGGGGTGCTCTGGGGCCCCTCTCGTCCCAGAAAAGAAAGGCAGAGGAAGAGAGGTCATTGACAAGGGAGAGGGAAGACCCTGGGCCTGTCCTCTCCGGGAGACAGGCCTCTGCAGGCCTGGCCGGGAGCCCAGGCCGAAGCCCGCAGGCCACCGGTGGGAAAGGCCGGGGTTCCCCTGACATAAGGTGGAGGTGACGGCGATGGGAGACAGCATGTCTGTGACCATTGCCGTGGGAGAGACCTGCAGGGCAACGCCGGCCGGCCCTGGCTGGGCCCCCCCCACCCCCCCCCCCCGCTGGAGGAGGCCTCGGGGACTTTGGTTGGCGAGGAAACCCCCTCTTCAGACGGGTCTGGCAGCCTGGCCCGACCCAGACCCTTGGCCTGGGCCAGGTGAGCTATGGCATGGAGAGGGGGGCTCTCCCAGCAGCCCCAGAGCTGGCCCACGGGTCCCTTCCCCCACAGCCCCTTCTGCAAGGGGCCCTGCCCCTCCCCCTGCCTTAGAACTCAGCCCTCTGGCCCCCAGCAAGCGTCAGGAAGGAACTATTCCTATCCAACAGTGGCCCCTAGCGGTGGAAGTTTTGGCTCTGACTTTGGGCACCGGAGCCGCTCTCTTGTTCCTGGAGCTTCTTCTGTCTCTTGGCTTTTCACCAGACACACAGGAGGGAACAACTGTCCAGGACAGCATAGCAGAGCTTCTCTCCTAGCCCAGTCCCCACCCGGCAGGCTCCACCCACGTCGGCGACCCCTTCCGTCGCGTCCCCGTGGCCGCCTGCTGGCATTCGGTGTATACATTTTGGAACCCCGCTTCCCCCGGCGCTGGAGGCTTTCCTGGCAGTGGACGCGCTCCCCGAAGTGCATCGGGTGGGTTTCGGCAGGATGCCTATTGGCCGCCTCTGTCCCGGCACTGCCACTGGGGACAACTCCCGAGTGCAGAAAACGCCTCCCCTCCCCCCCAATCCATCGCAACCGTCTTCCCACTCCCGGGCTTGGGCACCTCCCGCCAGTGGCCACCGTCTCCAGAGCAACCAGGAGGGGCGGGGTCGGGGCGAGTCTGCCGGGGGCGGGGTGAGTGGCGCTGGGCGTGGGCGGCCCAGCGGGCCGGGGCGCCTGCGCTTTGCTCCCGGCTTTGCGGGCCTCAGAGAGCGGTGTGCGGCGGCGCGGGAGGCCTAGCGCTTGCCCCTCCCCCTCCCCCACCCCCAGCCCGGGCGCCGTCTGGGCGCCCCGAAAGGAGGGGGTCAGGCGGAGGCAGCGGATGGAGCGAGAGGGGGCTTAGATCCCACAGGGCTGTTGGATGCGGCTCTCCCGCTGGCAGGTGTCGGCACTTTTGCTTCCCTCCGCGGGTGACGACCACGTTCTCCTCCCTCTCAGCTGACCTGGGCCGGTCCAACGAACCTGAGCGCAGGTGGTGCACCTGCGCTGGGGCTCAGGTCCCAGCTGGCACGGGGCCTGTCCAGAGACATGCAGAAGCCTGTCTCCTGAGCGTGCACGCACCCAGTGCCAGGCTCAGCCGCAGCCAAAGTGACGGAAGAAGAGGCATGTGTAGGGAGGCCCCCCTGCAACCGACTCCCCCCACCCACCCCGTACCCCGTGCAAGAGCACGGATTCCCAAGTAGAGCCCACTGGCAGGCCACTGAGGCCCGGAGCCACCTGCCATCAGCAGCGTAGTCCTGGGTGTCCCCGCAGCCCTCAGGAGCACCAGGGCCTGGGGCTTGATCGACCAGGCAGCTGCGCCTCGGCGAGAAGGCCTATCTGCTTTGGTTTGGAAATCTGGACAGTATCCCTGCGGCATTGCCCGCTATGGTAGCTTGGAACGGCAATCAGTAGGAAAACCACCTGGTTGCGTGGCGTGCTGTGGCAGAGGGAAATGTGCTGAAGATGATGGGTTCTCCCTTTTTTTCCCCCAAAAACGGATGGGTACGACTCGAGTCACTGCCCAGACCACCCATACGTCCGCTTTGGACGGTCACGATGGCCGCTTAGAGTATACCCGGTCCATGGAACACCTGGACCTGTAAGCCCACTTGACCGCAGTGCCTGCCTCAAGTGAGCAGAAATGATTTCCACGCAAGTGTCTCACCACCCAATAGGTAAGCAGTTTCGTTTTGCGTCCCGCGGCCCCAGAGCTGAGAGAAACGCTCGTTGGTCGGTACGGTCCCAAAAAGGAGGGCGAGAGGAGGAAGGGCAGGCTCCTTGCTCAGAGTCGTCGGGGTGCTCTGGGGCCCCTCTCGTCCCAGAAAAGAAAGGCAGAGGAAGAGAGGTCATTGACAAGGGAGAGGGAAGACCCTGGGCCTGTCCTCTCCGGGAGACAGGCCTCTGCAGGCCTGGCCAGGAGCCCAGGCCGAAGCCCGCAGGCCACCGGTGGGAAAGGCCGGGGTTCCCCTGACATAAGGTGGAGGTGACGGCGATGGGAGACAGCATGTCTGTGACCATTGCCGTGGGAGAGACCTGCAGGGCAACGCCGGCCGGCCCTGGCTGGGCCCCCCCCCCCCCCCCCCCGCTGGAGGAGGCCTCGGGGACTTTGGTTGGCGAGGAAACCCCCTCTTCAGACGGGTCTGGCAGCCTGGCCCGACCCAGACCCTTGGCCTGGGCCAGGTGAGCTATGGCATGGAGAGGGGGTTTCTCCCAGCAGCCCCAGAGCTGGCCCACGGGTCCCTTCCCCCACAGCCCCTTCTGCAAGGGGCCCTGCCCCTCCCCCTGCCTTAGAACTCAGCCCTCTGGCCCCCAGCAAGCGTCAGGAAGGAACTATTCCTATCCAACAGTGGCCCCTAGCGGTGGAAGTTTTGGCTCTGACTTTGGGCACCGGAGCCGCTCTCTTGTTCCTGGAGCTTCTTCTGTCTCTTGGCTTTTCACCAGACACACAGGAGGGAACAACTGTCCAGGACAGCATAGCAGAGCTTCTCTCCTAGCCCAGTCCCCACCCGGCAGGCTCCACCCACGTCGGCGACCCCTTCCGTCGCGTCCCCGTGGCCGCCTGCTGGCATTCGGTGTATACATTTTGGAACCCCGCTTCCCCCGGCGCTGGAGGCTTTCCTGGCAGTGGACGCGCTCCCCGAAGTGCATCGGGTGGGTTTCGGCAGGATGCCTATTGGCCGCCTCTGTCCCGGCACTGCCACTGGGGACAACTCCCGAGTGCAGAAAACGCCTCCCCTCCCCCGCAATCCATCGCAACCGTCTTCCCACTCCCGGGCTTGGGCACCTCCCGCCAGTGGCCACCGTCTCCAGAGCAACCAGGAGGGGCGGGGTCGGGGCGAGTCTGCCGGGGGCGGGGTGAGTGGCGCTGGGCGTGGGCGGCCCAGCGGGCCGGGGCGCCTGCGCTTTGCTCCCGGCTTTGCGGGCCTCAGAGAGCGGTGTGCGGCGGCGCGGGAGGCCTAGCGCTTGCCCCTCCCCCTCCCCCACCCCCAGCCCGGGCGCCGTCTGGGCGCCCCGAAAGGAGGGGGTCAGGCGGAGGCAGCGGATGGAGCGAGAGGGGGCTTAGATCCCACAGGGCTGTTGGATGCGGCTCTCCCGCTGGCAGGTGTCGGCACTTTTGCTTCCCTCCGCGGGTGACGACCACGTTCTCCTCCCTCTCAGCTGACCTGGGCCGGTCCAACGAACCTGAGCGCAGGTGGTGCACCTGCGCTGGGGCTCAGGTCCCAGCTGGCACGGGGCCTGTCCAGAGACATGCAGAAGCCTGTCTCCTGAGCGTGCACGCACCCAGTGCCAGGCTCAGCCGCAGCCAAAGTGACGGAAGAAGAGGCATGTGTAGGGAGGCCCCCCTGCAACCGACTCCCCCCACCCACCCCGTACCCCGTGCAAGAGCACGGATTCCCAAGTAGAGCCCACTGGCAGGCCACTGAGGCCCGGAGCCACCTGCCATCAGCAGCGTAGTCCTGGGTGTCCCCGCAGCCCTCAGGAGCACCAGGGCCTGGGGCTTGATCGACCAGGCAGCTGCGCCTCGGCGAGAAGGCCTATCTGCTTTGGTTTGGAAATCTGGACAGTATCCCTGCGGCATTGCCCGCTATGGTAGCTTGGAACGGCAATCAGTAGGAAAACCACCTGGTTGCGTGGCGTGCTGTGGCAGAGGGAAATGTGCTGAAGATGATGGGTTCTCCCTTTTTTTCCCCCAAAAACGGATGGGTACGACTCGAGTCACTGCCCAGACCACCCATACGTCCGCTTTGGACGGTCACGATGGCCGCTTAGAGTATACCCGGTCCATGGAACACCTGGACCTGTAAGCCCACTTGACCGCAGTGCCTGCCTCAAGTGAGCAGAAATGATTTCCACGCAAGTGTCTCACCACCCAATAGGTAAGCAGTTTCGTTTTGCGTCCCGCGGCCCCAGAGCCGAGAGAAACGCTCGTTGGTCGGTACGGTCCCAAAAAGGAGGGCGAGAGGAGGAAGGGCAGGCTCCTTGCTCAGAGTCGTCGGGGTGCTCTGGGGCCCCTCTCGTCCCAGAAAAGAAAGGCAGAGGAAGAGAGGTCATTGACAAGGGAGAGGGAAGACCCTGGGCCTGTCCTCTCCGGGAGACAGGCCTCTGCAGGCCTGGCCGGGAGCCCAGGCCGAAGCCCGCAGGCCACCGGTGGGAAAGGCCGGGGTTCCCCTGACATAAGGTGGAGGTGACGGCGATGGGAGACAGCATGTCTGTGACCATTGCCGTGGGAGAGACCTGCAGGGCAACGCCGGCCGGCCCTGGCTGGGCCCCCCCCACCCCCCCCCCCCGCTGGAGGAGGCCTCGGGGACTTTGGTTGGCGAGGAAACCCCCTCTTCAGACGGGTCTGGCAGCCTGGCCCGACCCAGACCCTTGGCCTGGGCCAGGTGAGCTATGGCATGGAGAGGGGGGCTCTCCCAGCAGCCCCAGAGCTGGCCCACGGGTCCCTTCCCCCACAGCCCCTTCTGCAAGGGGCCCTGCCCCTCCCCCTGCCTTAGAACTCAGCCCTCTGGCCCCCAGCAAGCGTCAGGAAGGAACTATTCCTATCCAACAGTGGCCCCTAGCGGTGGAAGTTTTGGCTCTGACTTTGGGCACCGGAGCCGCTCTCTTGTTCCTGGAGCTTCTTCTGTCTCTTGGCTTTTCACCAGACACACAGGAGGGAACAACTGTCCAGGACAGCATAGCAGAGCTTCTCTCCTAGCCCAGTCCCCACCCGGCAGGCTCCACCCACGTCGGCGACCCCTTCCGTCGCGTCCCCGTGGCCGCCTGCTGGCATTCGGTGTATACATTTTGGAACCCCGCTTCCCCCGGCGCTGGAGGCTTTCCTGGCAGTGGACGCGCTCCCCGAAGTGCATCGGGTGGGTTTCGGCAGGATGCCTATTGGCCGCCTCTGTCCCGGCACTGCCACTGGGGACAACTCCCGAGTGCAGAAAACGCCTCCCCTCCCCCCCAATCCATCGCAACCGTCTTCCCACTCCCGGGCTTGGGCACCTCCCGCCAGTGGCCACCGTCTCCAGAGCAACCAGGAGGGGCGGGGTCGGGGCGAGTCTGCCGGGGGCGGGGTGAGTGGCGCTGGGCGTGGGCGGCCCAGCGGGCCGGGGCGCCTGCGCTTTGCTCCCGGCTTTGCGGGCCTCAGAGAGCGGTGTGCGGCGGCGCGGGAGGCCTAGCGCTTGCCCCTCCCCCTCCCCCACCCCCAGCCCGGGCGCCGTCTGGGCGCCCCGAAAGGAGGGGGTCAGGCGGAGGCAGCGGATGGAGCGAGAGGGGGCTTAGATCCCACAGGGCTGTTGGATGCGGCTCTCCCGCTGGCAGGTGTCGGCACTTTTGCTTCCCTCCGCGGGTGACGACCACGTTCTCCTCCCTCTCAGCTGACCTGGGCCGGTCCAACGAACCTGAGCGCAGGTGGTGCACCTGCGCTGGGGCTCAGGTCCCAGCTGGCACGGGGCCTGTCCAGAGACATGCAGAAGCCTGTCTCCTGAGCGTGCACGCACCCAGTGCCAGGCTCAGCCGCAGCCAAAGTGACGGAAGAAGAGGCATGTGTAGGGAGGCCCCCCTGCAACCGACTCCCCCCACCCACCCCGTACCCCGTGCAAGAGCACGGATTCCCAAGTAGAGCCCACTGGCAGGCCACTGAGGCCCGGAGCCACCTGCCATCAGCAGCGTAGTCCTGGGTGTCCCCGCAGCCCTCAGGAGCACCAGGGCCTGGGGCTTGATCGACCAGGCAGCTGCGCCTCGGCGAGAAGGCCTATCTGCTTTGGTTTGGAAATCTGGACAGTATCCCTGCGGCATTGCCCGCTATGGTAGCTTGGAACGGCAATCAGTAGGAAAACCACCTGGTTGCGTGGCGTGCTGTGGCAGAGGGAAATGTGCTGAAGATGATGGGTTCTCCCTTTTTTTCCCCCAAAAACGGATGGGTACGACTCGAGTCACTGCCCAGACCACCCATACGTCCGCTTTGGACGGTCACGATGGCCGCTTAGAGTATACCCGGTCCATGGAACACCTGGACCTGTAAGCCCACTTGACCGCAGTGCCTGCCTCAAGTGAGCAGAAATGATTTCCACGCAAGTGTCTCACCACCCAATAGGTAAGCAGTTTCGTTTTGCGTCCCGCGGCCCCAGAGCCGAGAGAAACGCTCGTTGGTCGGTACGGTCCCAAAAAGGAGGGCGAGAGGAGGAAGGGCAGGCTCCTTGCTCAGAGTCGTCGGGGTGCTCTGGGGCCCCTCTCGTCCCAGAAAAGAAAGGCAGAGGAAGAGAGGTCATTGACAAGGGAGAGGGAAGACCCTGGGCCTGTCCTCTCCGGGAGACAGGCCTCTGCAGGCCTGGCCGGGAGCCCAGGCCGAAGCCCGCAGGCCACCGGTGGGAAAGGCCGGGGTTCCCCTGACATAAGGTGGAGGTGACGGCGATGGGAGACAGCATGTCTGTGACCATTGCCGTGGGAGAGACCTGCAGGGCAACGCCGGCCGGCCCTGGCTGGGCCCCCCCCCACCCCCCCCCCCCCCCCCCCGCTGGAGGAGGCCTCGGGGACTTTGGTTGGCGAGGAAACCCCCTCTTCAGACGGGTCTGGCAGCCTGGCCCGACCCAGACCCTTGGCCTGGGCCAGGTGAGCTATGGCATGGAGAGGGGGGCTCTCCCAGCAGCCCCAGAGCTGGCCCACGGGTCCCTTCCCCCACAGCCCCTTCTGCAAGGGGCCCTGCCCCTCCCCCTGCCTTAGAACTCAGCCCTCTGGCCCCCAGCAAGCGTCAGGAAGGAACTATTCCTATCCAACAGTGGCCCCTAGCGGTGGAAGTTTTGGCTCTGACTTTGGGCACCGGAGCCGCTCTCTTGTTCCTGGAGCTTCTTCTGTCTCTTGGCTTTTCACCAGACACACAGGAGGGAACAACTGTCCAGGACAGCATAGCAGAGCTTCTCTCCTAGCCCAGTCCCCACCCGGCAGGCTCCACCCACGTCGGCGACCCCTTCCGTCGCGTCCCCGTGGCCGCCTGCTGGCATTCGGTGTATACATTTTGGAACCCCGCTTCCCCCGGCGCTGGAGGCTTTCCTGGCAGTGGACGCGCTCCCCGAAGTGCATCGGGTGGGTTTCGGCAGGATGCCTATTGGCCGCCTCTGTCCCGGCACTGCCACTGGGGACAACTCCCGAGTGCAGAAAACGCCTCCCCTCCCCCCCAATCCATCGCAACCGTCTTCCCACTCCCGGGCTTGGGCACCTCCCGCCAGTGGCCACCGTCTCCAGAGCAACCAGGAGGGGCGGGGTCGGGGCGAGTCTGCCGGGGGCGGGGTGAGTGGCGCTGGGCGTGGGCGGCCCAGCGGGCCGGGGCGCCTGCGCTTTGCTCCCGGCTTTGCGGGCCTCAGAGAGCGGTGTGCGGCGGCGCGGGAGGCCTAGCGCTTGCCCCTCCCCCTCCCCCACCCCCAGCCCGGGCGCCGTCTGGGCGCCCCGAAAGGAGGGGGTCAGGCGGAGGCAGCGGATGGAGCGAGAGGGGGCTTAGATCCCACAGGGCTGTTGGATGCGGCTCTCCCGCTGGCAGGTGTCGGCACTTTTGCTTCCCTCCGCGGGTGACGACCACGTTCTCCTCCCTCTCAGCTGACCTGGGCCGGTCCAACGAACCTGAGCGCAGGTGGTGCACCTGCGCTGGGGCTCAGGTCCCAGCTGGCACGGGGCCTGTCCAGAGACATGCAGAAGCCTGTCTCCTGAGCGTGCACGCACCCAGTGCCAGGCTCAGCCGCAGCCAAAGTGACGGAAGAAGAGGCATGTGTAGGGAGGCCCCCCTGCAACCGACTCCCCCCACCCACCCCGTACCCCGTGCAAGAGCACGGATTCCCAAGTAGAGCCCACTGGCAGGCCACTGAGGCCCGGAGCCACCTGCCATCAGCAGCGTAGTCCTGGGTGTCCCCGCAGCCCTCAGGAGCACCAGGGCCTGGGGCTTGATCGACCAGGCAGCTGCGCCTCGGCGAGAAGGCCTATCTGCTTTGGTTTGGAAATCTGGACAGTATCCCTGCGGCATTGCCCGCTATGGTAGCTTGGAACGGCAATCAGTAGGAAAACCACCTGGTTGCGTGGCGTGCTGTGGCAGAGGGAAATGTGCTGAAGATGATGGGTTCTCCCTTTTTTTCCCCCAAAAACGGATGGGTACGACTCGAGTCACTGCCCAGACCACCCATACGTCCGCTTTGGACGGTCACGATGGCCGCTTAGAGTATACCCGGTCCATGGAACACCTGGACCTGTAAGCCCACTTGACCGCAGTGCCTGCCTCAAGTGAGCAGAAATGATTTCCACGCAAGTGTCTCACCACCCAATAGGTAAGCAGTTTCGTTTTGCGTCCCGCGGCCCCAGAGCCGAGAGAAACGCTCGTTGGTCGGTACGGTCCCAAAAAGGAGGGCGAGAGGAGGAAGGGCAGGCTCCTTGCTCAGAGTCGTCGGGGTGCTCTGGGGCCCCTCTCGTCCCAGAAAAGAAAGGCAGAGGAAGAGAGGTCATTGACAAGGGAGAGGGAAGACCCTGGGCCTGTCCTCTCCGGGAGACAGGCCTCTGCAGGCCTGGCCGGGAGCCCAGGCCGAAGCCCGCAGGCCACCGGTGGGAAAGGCCGGGGTTCCCCTGACATAAGGTGGAGGTGACGGCGATGGGAGACAGCATGTCTGTGACCATTGCCGTGGGAGAGACCTGCAGGGCAACGCCGGCCGGCCCTGGCTGGGCCCCCCCCCCACCCCCCCCCCCGCTGGAGGAGGCCTCGGGGACTTTGGTTGGCGAGGAAACCCCCTCTTCAGACGGGTCTGGCAGCCTGGCCCGACCCAGACCCTTGGCCTGGGCCAGGTGAGCTATGGCATGGAGAGGGGGGCTCTCCCAGCAGCCCCAGAGCTGGCCCACGGGTCCCTTCCCCCACAGCCCCTTCTGCAAGGGGCCCTGCCCCTCCCCCTGCCTTAGAACTCAGCCCTCTGGCCCCCAGCAAGCGTCAGGAAGGAACTATTCCTATCCAACAGTGGCCCCTAGCGGTGGAAGTTTTGGCTCTGACTTTGGGCACCGGAGCCGCTCTCTTGTTCCTGGAGCTTCTTCTGTCTCTTGGCTTTTCACCAGACACACAGGAGGGAACAACTGTCCAGGACAGCATAGCAGAGCTTCTCTCCTAGCCCAGTCCCCACCCGGCAGGCTCCACCCACGTCGGCGACCCCTTCCGTCGCGTCCCCGTGGCCGCCTGCTGGCATTCGGTGTATACATTTTGGAACCCCGCTTCCCCCGGCGCTGGAGGCTTTCCTGGCAGTGGACGCGCTCCCCGAAGTGCATCGGGTGGGTTTCGGCAGGATGCCTATTGGCCGCCTCTGTCCCGGCACTGCCACTGGGGACAACTCCCGAGTGCAGAAAACGCCTCCCCTCCCCCCCAATCCATCGCAACCGTCTTCCCACTCCCGGGCTTGGGCACCTCCCGCCAGTGGCCACCGTCTCCAGAGCAACCAGGAGGGGCGGGGTCGGGGCGAGTCTGCCGGGGGCGGGGTGAGTGGCGCTGGGCGTGGGCGGCCCAGCGGGCCGGGGCGCCTGCGCTTTGCTCCCGGCTTTGCGGGCCTCAGAGAGCGGTGTGCGGCGGCGCGGGAGGCCTAGCGCTTGCCCCTCCCCCTCCCCCACCCCCAGCCCGGGCGCCGTCTGGGCGCCCCGAAAGGAGGGGGTCAGGCGGAGGCAGCGGATGGAGCGAGAGGGGGCTTAGATCCCACAGGGCTGTTGGATGCGGCTCTCCCGCTGGCAGGTGTCGGCACTTTTGCTTCCCTCCGCGGGTGACGACCACGTTCTCCTCCCTCTCAGCTGACCTGGGCCGGTCCAACGAACCTGAGCGCAGGTGGTGCACCTGCGCTGGGGCTCAGGTCCCAGCTGGCACGGGGCCTGTCCAGAGACATGCAGAAGCCTGTCTCCTGAGCGTGCACGCACCCAGTGCCAGGCTCAGCCGCAGCCAAAGTGACGGAAGAAGAGGCATGTGTAGGGAGGCCCCCCTGCAACCGACTCCCCCCACCCACCCCGTACCCCGTGCAAGAGCACGGATTCCCAAGTAGAGCCCACTGGCAGGCCACTGAGGCCCGGAGCCACCTGCCATCAGCAGCGTAGTCCTGGGTGTCCCCGCAGCCCTCAGGAGCACCAGGGCCTGGGGCTTGATCGACCAGGCAGCTGCGCCTCGGCGAGAAGGCCTATCTGCTTTGGTTTGGAAATCTGGACAGTATCCCTGCGGCATTGCCCGCTATGGTAGCTTGGAACGGCAATCAGTAGGAAAACCACCTGGTTGCGTGGCGTGCTGTGGCAGAGGGAAATGTGCTGAAGATGATGGGTTCTCCCTTTTTTTCCCCCAAAAACAGATGGGTACGACTCGAGTCACTGCCCAGACCACCCATACGTCCGCTTTGGACGGTCACGATGGCCGCTTAGAGTATACCCGGTCCATGGAACACCTGGACCTGTAAGCCCACTTGACCGCAGTGCCTGCCTCAAGTGAGCAGAAATGATTTCCACGCAAGTGTCTCACCACCCAATAGGTAAGCAGTTTCGTTTTGCGTCCCGCGGCCCCAGAGCCGAGAGAAACGCTCGTTGGTCGGTACGGTCCCAAAAAGGAGGGCGAGAGGAGGAAGGGCAGGCTCCTTGCTCAGAGTCGTCGGGGTGCTCTGGGGCCCCTCTCGTCCCAGAAAAGAAAGGCAGAGGAAGAGAGGTCATTGACAAGGGAGAGGGAAGACCCTGGGCCTGTCCTCTCCGGGAGACAGGCCTCTGCAGGCCTGGCCGGGAGCCCAGGCCGAAGCCCGCAGGCCACCGGTGGGAAAGGCCGGGGTTCCCCTGACATAAGGTGGAGGTGACGGCGATGGGAGACAGCATGTCTGTGACCATTGCCGTGGGAGAGACCTGCAGGGCAACGCCGGCCGGCCCTGGCTGGGCCCCCCCCCACCCCCCACCCCCCGCTGGAGGAGGCCTCGGGGACTTTGGTTGGCGAGGAAACCCCCTCTTCAGACGGGTCTGGCAGCCTGGCCCGACCCAGACCCTTGGCCTGGGCCAGGTGAGCTATGGCATGGAGAGGGGGGCTCTCCCAGCAGCCCCAGAGCTGGCCCACGGGTCCCTTCCCCCACAGCCCCTTCTGCAAGGGGCCCTGCCCCTCCCCCTGCCTTAGAACTCAGCCCTCTGGCCCCCAGCAAGCGTCAGGAAGGAACTATTCCTATCCAACAGTGGCCCCTAGCGGTGGAAGTTTTGGCTCTGACTTTGGGCACCGGAGCCGCTCTCTTGTTCCTGGAGCTTCTTCTGTCTCTTGGCTTTTCACCAGACACACAGGAGGGAACAACTGTCCAGGACAGCATAGCAGAGCTTCTCTCCTAGCCCAGTCCCCACCCGGCAGGCTCCACCCACGTCGGCGACCCCTTCCGTCGCGTCCCCGTGGCCGCCTGCTGGCATTCGGTGTATACATTTTGGAACCCCGCTTCCCCCGGCGCTGGAGGCTTTCCTGGCAGTGGACGCGCTCCCCGAAGTGCATCGGGTGGGTTTCGGCAGGATGCCTATTGGCCGCCTCTGTCCCGGCACTGCCACTGGGGACAACTCCCGAGTGCAGAAAACGCCTCCCCTCCCCCGCAATCCATCGCAACCGTCTTCCCACTCCCGGGCTTGGGCACCTCCCGCCAGTGGCCACCGTCTCCAGAGCAACCAGGAGGGGCGGGGTCGGGGCGAGTCTGCCGGGGGCGGGGTGAGTGGCGCTGGGCGTGGGCGGCCCAACGGGCCGGGGCGCCTGCGCTTTGCTCCCGGCTTTGCGGGCCTCAGAGAGCGGTGTGCGGCGGCGCGGGAGGCCTAGCGCTTGCCCCTCCCCCTCCCCCACCCCCAGCCCGGGCGCCGTCTGGGCGCCCCGAAAGGAGGGGGTCAGGCGGAGGCAGCGGATGGAGCGAGAGGGGGCTTAGATCCCACAGGGCTGTTGGATGCGGCTCTCCCGCTGGCAGGTGTCGGCACTTTTGCTTCCCTCCGCGGGTGACGACCACGTTCTCCTCCCTCTCAGCTGACCTGGGCCGGTCCAACGAACCTGAGCGCAGGTGGTGCACCTGCGCTGGGGCTCAGGTCCCAGCTGGCACGGGGCCTGTCCAGAGACATGCAGAAGCCTGTCTCCTGAGCGTGCACGCACCCAGTGCCAGGCTCAGCCGCAGCCAAAGTGACGGAAGAAGAGGCATGTGTAGGGAGGCCCCCCTGCAACCGACTCCCCCCACCCACCCCGTACCCCGTGCAAGAGCACGGATTCCCAAGTAGAGCCCACTGGCAGGCCACTGAGGCCCGGAGCCACCTGCCATCAGCAGCGTAGTCCTGGGTGTCCCCGCAGCCCTCAGGAGCACCAGGGCCTGGGGCTTGATCGACCAGGCAGCTGCGCCTCGGCGAGAAGGCCTATCTGCTTTGGTTTGGAAATCTGGACAGTATCCCTGCGGCATTGCCCGCTATGGTAGCTTGGAACGGCAATCAGTAGGAAAACCACCTGGTTGCGTGGCGTGCTGTGGCAGAGGGAAATGTGCTGAAGATGATGGGTTCTCCCTTTTTTTCCCCCAAAAACGGATGGGTACGACTCGAGTCACTGCCCAGACCACCCATACGTCCGCTTTGGACGGTCACGATGGCCGCTTAGAGTATACCCGGTCCATGGAACACCTGGACCTGTAAGCCCACTTGACCGCAGTGCCTGCCTCAAGTGAGCAGAAATGATTTCCACGCAAGTGTCTCACCACCCAATAGGTAAGCAGTTTCGTTTTGCGTCCCGCGGCCCCAGAGCCGAGAGAAACGCTCGTTGGTCGGTACGGTCCCAAAAAGGAGGGCGAGAGGAGGAAGGGCAGGCTCCTTGCTCAGAGTCGTCGGGGTGCTCTGGGGCCCCTCTCGTCCCAGAAAAGAAAGGCAGAGGAAGAGAGGTCATTGACAAGGGAGAGGGAAGACCCTGGGCCTGTCCTCTCCGGGAGACAGGCCTCTGCAGGCCTGGCCGGGAGCCCAGGCCGAAGCCCGCAGGCCACCGGTGGGAAAGGCCGGGGTTCCCCTGACATAAGGTGGAGGTGACGGCGATGGGAGACAGCATGTCTGTGACCATTGCCGTGGGAGAGACCTGCAGGGCAACGCCGGCCGGCCCTGGCTGGGCCCCCCCCCCCCCCGCTGGAGGAGGCCTCGGGGACTTTGGTTGGCGAGGAAACCCCCTCTTCAGACGGGTCTGGCAGCCTGGCCCGACCCAGACCCTTGGCCTGGGCCAGGTGAGCTATGGCATGGAGAGGGGGGCTCTCCCAGCAGCCCCAGAGCTGGCCCACGGGTCCCTTCCCCCACAGCCCCTTCTGCAAGGGGCCCTGCCCCTCCCCCTGCCTTAGAACTCAGCCCTCTGGCCCCCAGCAAGCGTCAGGAAGGAACTATTCCTATCCAACAGTGGCCCCTAGCGGTGGAAGTTTTGGCTCTGACTTTGGGCACCGGAGCCGCTCTCTTGTTCCTGGAGCTTCTTCTGTCTCTTGGCTTTTCACCAGACACACAGGAGGGAACAACTGTCCAGGACAGCATAGCAGAGCTTCTCTCCTAGCCCAGTCCCCACCCGGCAGGCTCCACCCACGTCGGCGACCCCTTCCGTCGCGTCCCCGTGGCCGCCTGCTGGCATTCGGTGTATACATTTTGGAACCCCGCTTCCCCCGGCGCTGGAGGCTTTCCTGGCAGTGGACGCGCTCCCCGAAGTGCATCGGGTGGGTTTCGGCAGGATGCCTATTGGCCGCCTCTGTCCCGGCACTGCCACTGGGGACAACTCCCGAGTGCAGAAAACGCCTCCCCTCCCCCCCAATCCATCGCAACCGTCTTCCCACTCCCGGGCTTGGGCACCTCCCGCCAGTGGCCACCGTCTCCAGAGCAACCAGGAGGGGCGGGGTCGGGGCGAGTCTGCCGGGGGCGGGGTGAGTGGCGCTGGGCGTGGGCGGCCCAGCGGGCCGGGGCGCCTGCGCTTTGCTCCCGGCTTTGCGGGCCTCAGAGAGCGGTGTGCGGCGGCGCGGGAGGCCTAGCGCTTGCCCCTCCCCCTCCCCCACCCCCAGCCCGGGCGCCGTCTGGGCGCCCCGAAAGGAGGGGGTCAGGCGGAGGCAGCGGATGGAGCGAGAGGGGGCTTAGATCCCACAGGGCTGTTGGATGCGGCTCTCCCGCTGGCAGGTGTCGGCACTTTTGCTTCCCTCCGCGGGTGACGACCACGTTCTCCTCCCTCTCAGCTGACCTGGGCCGGTCCAACGAACCTGAGCGCAGGTGGTGCACCTGCGCTGGGGCTCAGGTCCCAGCTGGCACGGGGCCTGTCCAGAGACATGCAGAAGCCTGTCTCCTGAGCGTGCACGCACCCAGTGCCAGGCTCAGCCGCAGCCAAAGTGACGGAAGAAGAGGCATGTGTAGGGAGGCCCCCCTGCAACCGACTCCCCCCACCCACCCCGTACCCCGTGCAAGAGCACGGATTCCCAAGTAGAGCCCACTGGCAGGCCACTGAGGCCCGGAGCCACCTGCCATCAGCAGCGTAGTCCTGGGTGTCCCCGCAGCCCTCAGGAGCACCAGGGCCTGGGGCTTGATCGACCAGGCAGCTGCGCCTCGGCGAGAAGGCCTATCTGCTTTGGTTTGGAAATCTGGACAGTATCCCTGCGGCATTGCCCGCTATGGTAGCTTGGAACGGCAATCAGTAGGAAAACCACCTGGTTGCGTGGCGTGCTGTGGCAGAGGGAAATGTGCTGAAGATGATGGGTTCTCCCTTTTTTTCCCCCAAAAACGGATGGGTACGACTCGAGTCACTGCCCAGACCACCCATACGTCCGCTTTGGACGGTCACGATGGCCGCTTAGAGTATACCCGGTCCATGGAACACCTGGACCTGTAAGCCCACTTGACCGCAGTGCCTGCCTCAAGTGAGCAGAAATGATTTCCACGCAAGTGTCTCACCACCCAATAGGTAAGCAGTTTCGTTTTGCGTCCCGCGGCCCCAGAGCCGAGAGAAACGCTCGTTGGTCGGTACGGTCCCAAAAAGGAGGGCGAGAGGAGGAAGGGCAGGCTCCTTGCTCAGAGTCGTCGGGGTGCTCTGGGGCCCCTCTCGTCCCAGAAAAGAAAGGCAGAGGAAGAGAGGTCATTGACAAGGGAGAGGGAAGACCCTGGGCCTGTCCTCTCCGGGAGACAGGCCTCTGCAGGCCTGGCCGGGAGCCCAGGCCGAAGCCCGCAGGCCACCGGTGGGAAAGGCCGGGGTTCCCCTGACATAAGGTGGAGGTGACGGCGATGGGAGACAGCATGTCTGTGACCATTGCCGTGGGAGAGACCTGCAGGGCAACGCCGGCCGGCCCTGGCTGGGCCCCCCCCCACCCCCCACCCCCCGCTGGAGGAGGCCTCGGGGACTTTGGTTGGCGAGGAAACCCCCTCTTCAGACGGGTCTGGCAGCCTGGCCCGACCCAGACCCTTGGCCTGGGCCAGGTGAGCTATGGCATGGAGAGGGGGGCTCTCCCAGCAGCCCCAGAGCTGGCCCACGGGTCCCTTCCCCCACAGCCCCTTCTGCAAGGGGCCCTGCCCCTCCCCCTGCCTTAGAACTCAGCCCTCTGGCCCCCAGCAAGCGTCAGGAAGGAACTATTCCTATCCAACAGTGGCCCCTAGCGGTGGAAGTTTTGGCTCTGACTTTGGGCACCGGAGCCGCTCTCTTGTTCCTGGAGCTTCTTCTGTCTCTTGGCTTTTCACCAGACACACAGGAGGGAACAACTGTCCAGGACAGCATAGCAGAGCTTCTCTCCTAGCCCAGTCCCCACCCGGCAGGCTCCACCCACGTCGGCGACCCCTTCCGTCGCGTCCCCGTGGCCGCCTGCTGGCATTCGGTGTATACATTTTGGAACCCCGCTTCCCCCGGCGCTGGAGGCTTTCCTGGCAGTGGACGCGCTCCCCGAAGTGCATCGGGTGGGTTTCGGCAGGATGCCTATTGGCCGCCTCTGTCCCGGCACTGCCACTGGGGACAACTCCCGAGTGCAGAAAACGCCTCCCCTCCCCCCCAATCCATCGCAACCGTCTTCCCACTCCCGGGCTTGGGCACCTCCCGCCAGTGGCCACCGTCTCCAGAGCAACCAGGAGGGGCGGGGTCGGGGCGAGTCTGCCGGGGGCGGGGTGAGTGGCGCTGGGCGTGGGCGGCCCAGCGGGCCGGGGCGCCTGCGCTTTGCTCCCGGCTTTGCGGGCCTCAGAGAGCGGTGTGCGGCGGCGCGGGAGGCCTAGCGCTTGCCCCTCCCCCTCCCCCACCCCCAGCCCGGGCGCCGTCTGGGCGCCCCGAAAGGAGGGGGTCAGGCGGAGGCAGCGGATGGAGCGAGAGGGGGCTTAGATCCCACAGGGCTGTTGGATGCGGCTCTCCCGCTGGCAGGTGTCGGCACTTTTGCTTCCCTCCGCGGGTGACGACCACGTTCTCCTCCCTCTCAGCTGACCTGGGCCGGTCCAACGAACCTGAGCGCAGGTGGTGCACCTGCGCTGGGGCTCAGGTCCCAGCTGGCACGGGGCCTGTCCAGAGACATGCAGAAGCCTGTCTCCTGAGCGTGCACGCACCCAGTGCCAGGCTCAGCCGCAGCCAAAGTGACGGAAGAAGAGGCATGTGTAGGGAGGCCCCCCTGCAACCGACTCCCCCCACCCACCCCGTACCCCGTGCAAGAGCACGGATTCCCAAGTAGAGCCCACTGGCAGGCCACTGAGGCCCGGAGCCACCTGCCATCAGCAGCGTAGTCCTGGGTGTCCCCGCAGCCCTCAGGAGCACCAGGGCCTGGGGCTTGATCGACCAGGCAGCTGCGCCTCGGCGAGAAGGCCTATCTGCTTTGGTTTGGAAATCTGGACAGTATCCCTGCGGCATTGCCCGCTATGGTAGCTTGGAACGGCAATCAGTAGGAAAACCACCTGGTTGCGTGGCGTGCTGTGGCAGAGGGAAATGTGCTGAAGATGATGGGTTCTCCCTTTTTTTCCCCCAAAAACGGATGGGTACGACTCGAGTCACTGCCCAGACCACCCATACGTCCGCTTTGGACGGTCACGATGGCCGCTTAGAGTATACCCGGTCCATGGAACACCTGGACCTGTAAGCCCACTTGACCGCAGTGCCTGCCTCAAGTGAGCAGAAATGATTTCCACGCAAGTGTCTCACCACCCAATAGGTAAGCAGTTTCGTTTTGCGTCCCGCGGCCCCAGAGCCGAGAGAAACGCTCGTTGGTCGGTACGGTCCCAAAAAGGAGGGCGAGAGGAGGAAGGGCAGGCTCCTTGCTCAGAGTCGTCGGGGTGCTCTGGGGCCCCTCTCGTCCCAGAAAAGAAAGGCAGAGGAAGAGAGGTCATTGACAAGGGAGAGGGAAGACCCTGGGCCTGTCCTCTCCGGGAGACAGGCCTCTGCAGGCCTGGCCGGGAGCCCAGGCCGAAGCCCGCAGGCCACCGGTGGGAAAGGCCGGGGTTCCCCTGACATAAGGTGGAGGTGACGGCGATGGGAGACAGCATGTCTGTGACCATTGCCGTGGGAGAGACCTGCAGGGCAACGCCGGCCGGCCCTGGCTGGGCCCCCCCCCCCCCCCGCTGGAGGAGGCCTCGGGGACTTTGGTTGGCGAGGAAACCCCCTCTTCAGACGGGTCTGGCAGCCTGGCCCGACCCAGACCCTTGGCCTGGGCCAGGTGAGCTATGGCATGGAGAGGGGGGCTCTCCCAGCAGCCCCAGAGCTGGCCCACGGGTCCCTTCCCCCACAGCCCCTTCTGCAAGGGGCCCTGCCCCTCCCCCTGCCTTAGAACTCAGCCCTCTGGCCCCCAGCAAGCGTCAGGAAGGAACTATTCCTATCCAACAGTGGCCCCTAGCGGTGGAAGTTTTGGCTCTGACTTTGGGCACCGGAGCCGCTCTCTTGTTCCTGGAGCTTCTTCTGTCTCTTGGCTTTTCACCAGACACACAGGAGGGAACAACTGTCCAGGACAGCATAGCAGAGCTTCTCTCCTAGCCCAGTCCCCACCCGGCAGGCTCCACCCACGTCGGCGACCCCTTCCGTCGCGTCCCCGTGGCCGCCTGCTGGCATTCGGTGTATACATTTTGGAACCCCGCTTCCCCCGGCGCTGGAGGCTTTCCTGGCAGTGGACGCGCTCCCCGAAGTGCATCGGGTGGGTTTCGGCAGGATGCCTATTGGCCGCCTCTGTCCCGGCACTGCCACTGGGGACAACTCCCGAGTGCAGAAAACGCCTCCCCTCCCCCCCAATCCATCGCAACCGTCTTCCCACTCCCGGGCTTGGGCACCTCCCGCCAGTGGCCACCGTCTCCAGAGCAACCAGGAGGGGCGGGGTCGGGGCGAGTCTGCCGGGGGCGGGGTGAGTGGCGCTGGGCGTGGGCGGCCCAGCGGGCCGGGGCGCCTGCGCTTTGCTCCCGGCTTTGCGGGCCTCAGAGAGCGGTGTGCGGCGGCGCGGGAGGCCTAGCGCTTGCCCCTCCCCCTCCCCCACCCCCAGCCCGGGCGCCGTCTGGGCGCCCCGAAAGGAGGGGGTCAGGCGGAGGCAGCGGATGGAGCGAGAGGGGGCTTAGATCCCACAGGGCTGTTGGATGCGGCTCTCCCGCTGGCAGGTGTCGGCACTTTTGCTTCCCTCCGCGGGTGACGACCACGTTCTCCTCCCTCTCAGCTGACCTGGGCCGGTCCAACGAACCTGAGCGCAGGTGGTGCACCTGCGCTGGGGCTCAGGTCCCAGCTGGCACGGGGCCTGTCCAGAGACATGCAGAAGCCTGTCTCCTGAGCGTGCACGCACCCAGTGCCAGGCTCAGCCGCAGCCAAAGTGACGGAAGAAGAGGCATGTGTAGGGAGGCCCCCCTGCAACCGACTCCCCCCACCCACCCCGTACCCCGTGCAAGAGCACGGATTCCCAAGTAGAGCCCACTGGCAGGCCACTGAGGCCCGGAGCCACCTGCCATCAGCAGCGTAGTCCTGGGTGTCCCCGCAGCCCTCAGGAGCACCAGGGCCTGGGGCTTGATCGACCAGGCAGCTGCGCCTCGGCGAGAAGGCCTATCTGCTTTGGTTTGGAAATCTGGACAGTATCCCTGCGGCATTGCCCGCTATGGTAGCTTGGAACGGCAATCAGTAGGAAAACCACCTGGTTGCGTGGCGTGCTGTGGCAGAGGGAAATGTGCTGAAGATGATGGGTTCTCCCTTTTTTTCCCCCAAAAACGGATGGGTACGACTCGAGTCACTGCCCAGACCACCCATACGTCCGCTTTGGACGGTCACGATGGCCGCTTAGAGTATACCCGGTCCATGGAACACCTGGACCTGTAAGCCCACTTGACCGCAGTGCCTGCCTCAAGTGAGCAGAAATGATTTCCACGCAAGTGTCTCACCACCCAATAGGTAAGCAGTTTCGTTTTGCGTCCCGCGGCCCCAGAGCCGAGAGAAACGCTCGTTGGTCGGTACGGTCCCAAAAAGGAGGGCGAGAGGAGGAAGGGCAGGCTCCTCGCTCAGAGTCGTCGCGGTGCTCTGGGGCCCCTCTCGTCCCAGAAAAGAAAGGCAGAGGAAGAGAGGTCATTGACAAGGGAGAGGGAAGACCCTGGGCCTGTCCTCTCCGGGAGACAGGCCTCTGCAGGCCTGGCCGGGAGCCCAGGCCGAAGCCCGCAGGCCACCGGTGGGAAAGGCCGGGGTTCCCCTGACATAAGGTGGAGGTGACGGCGATGGGAGACAGCATGTCTGTGACCATTGCCGTGGGAGAGACCTGCAGGGCAACGCCGGCCGGCCCTGGCTGGGCCCCCCCCCACCCCCCCCCCCCTGCTGGAGGAGGCCTCGGGGACTTTGGTTGGCGAGGAAACCCCCTCTTCAGACGGGTCTGGCAGCCTGGCCCGACCCAGACCCTTGGCCTGGGCCAGGTGAGCTATGGCATGGAGAGGGGGGCTCTCCCAGCAGCCCCAGAGCTGGCCCACGGGTCCCTTCCCCCACAGCCCCTTCTGCAAGGGGCCCTGCCCCTCCCCCTGCCTTAGAACTCAGCCCTCTGGCCCCCAGCAAGCGTCAGGAAGGAACTATTCCTATCCAACAGTGGCCCCTAGCGGTGGAAGTTTTGGCTCTGACTTTGGGCACCGGAGCCGCTCTCTTGTTCCTGGAGCTTCTTCTGTCTCTTGGCTTTTCACCAGACACACAGGAGGGAACAACTGTCCAGGACAGCATAGCAGAGCTTCTCTCCTAGCCCAGTCCCCACCCGGCAGGCTCCACCCACGTCGGCGACCCCTTCCGTCGCGTCCCCGTGGCCGCCTGCTGGCATTCGGTGTATACATTTTGGAACCCCGCTTCCCCCGGCGCTGGAGGCTTTCCTGGCAGTGGACGCGCTCCCCGAAGTGCATCGGGTGGGTTTCGGCAGGATGCCTATTGGCCGCCTCTGTCCCGGCACTGCCACTGGGGACAACTCCCGAGTGCAGAAAACGCCTCCCCTCCCCCCCAATCCATCGCAACCGTCTTCCCACTCCCGGGCTTGGGCACCTCCCGCCAGTGGCCACCGTCTCCAGAGCAACCAGGAGGGGCGGGGTCGGGGCGAGTCTGCCGGGGGCGGGGTGAGTGGCGCTGGGCGTGGGCGGCCCAGCGGGCCGGGGCGCCTGCGCTTTGCTCCCGGCTTTGCGGGCCTCAGAGAGCGGTGTGCGGCGGCGCGGGAGGCCTAGCGCTTGCCCCTCCCCCTCCCCCACCCCCAGCCCGGGCGCCGTCTGGGCGCCCCGAAAGGAGGGGGTCAGGCGGAGGCAGCGGATGGAGCGAGAGGGGGCTTAGATCCCACAGGGCTGTTGGATGCGGCTCTCCCGCTGGCAGGTGTCGGCACTTTTGCTTCCCTCCGCGGGTGACGACCACGTTCTCCTCCCTCTCAGCTGACCTGGGCCGGTCCAACGAACCTGAGCGCAGGTGGTGCACCTGCGCTGGGGCTCAGGTCCCAGCTGGCACGGGGCCTGTCCAGAGACATGCAGAAGCCTGTCTCCTGAGCGTGCACGCACCCAGTGCCAGGCTCAGCCGCAGCCAAAGTGACGGAAGAAGAGGCATGTGTAGGGAGGCCCCCCTGCAACCGACTCCCCCCACCCACCCCGTACCCCGTGCAAGAGCACGGATTCCCAAGTAGAGCCCACTGGCAGGCCACTGAGGCCCGGAGCCACCTGCCATCAGCAGCGTAGTCCTGGGTGTCCCCGCAGCCCTCAGGAGCACCAGGGCCTGGGGCTTGATCGACCAGGCAGCTGCGCCTCGGCGAGAAGGCCTATCTGCTTTGGTTTGGAAATCTGGACAGTATCCCTGCGGCATTGCCCGCTATGGTAGCTTGGAACGGCAATCAGTAGGAAAACCACCTGGTTGCGTGGCGTGCTGTGGCAGAGGGAAATGTGCTGAAGATGATGGGTTCTCCCTTTTTTTCCCCCAAAAACGGATGGGTACGACTCGAGTCACTGCCCAGACCACCCATACGTCCGCTTTGGACGGTCACGATGGCCGCTTAGAGTATACCCGGTCCATGGAACACCTGGACCTGTAAGCCCACTTGACCGCAGTGCCTGCCTCAAGTGAGCAGAAATGATTTCCACGCAAGTGTCTCACCACCCAATAGGTAAGCAGTTTCGTTTTGCGTCCCGCGGCCCCAGAGCCGAGAGAAACGCTCGTTGGTCGGTACGGTCCCAAAAAGGAGGGCGAGAGGAGGAAGGGCAGGCTCCTTGCTCAGAGTCGTCGGGGTGCTCTGGGGCCCCTCTCGTCCCAGAAAAGAAAGGCAGAGGAAGAGAGGTCATTGACAAGGGAGAGGGAAGACCCTGGGCCTGTCCTCTCCGGGAGACAGGCCTCTGCAGGCCTGGCCGGGAGCCCAGGCCGAAGCCCGCAGGCCACCGGTGGGAAAGGCCGGGGTTCCCCTGACATAAGGTGGAGGTGACGGCGATGGGAGACAGCATGTCTGTGACCATTGCCGTGGGAGAGACCTGCAGGGCAACGCCGGCCGGCCCTGGCTGGGCCCCCCCCCACCCCCCCCACCCCCGCTGGAGGAGGCCTCGGGGACTTTGGTTGGCGAGGAAACCCCCTCTTCAGACGGGTCTGGCAGCCTGGCCCGACCCAGACCCTTGGCCTGGGCCAGGTGAGCTATGGCATGGAGAGGGGGGCTCTCCCAGCAGCCCCAGAGCTGGCCCACGGGTCCCTTCCCCCACAGCCCCTTCTGCAAGGGGCCCTGCCCCTCCCCCTGCCTTAGAACTCAGCCCTCTGGCCCCCAGCAAGCGTCAGGAAGGAACTATTCCTATCCAACAGTGGCCCCTAGCGGTGGAAGTTTTGGCTCTGACTTTGGGCACCGGAGCCGCTCTCTTGTTCCTGGAGCTTCTTCTGTCTCTTGGCTTTTCACCAGACACACAGGAGGGAACAACTGTCCAGGACAGCATAGCAGAGCTTCTCTCCTAGCCCAGTCCCCACCCGGCAGGCTCCACCCACGTCGGCGACCCCTTCCGTCGCGTCCCCGTGGCCGCCTGCTGGCATTCGGTGTATACATTTTGGAACCCCGCTTCCCCCGGCGCTGGAGGCTTTCCTGGCAGTGGACGCGCTCCCCGAAGTGCATCGGGTGGGTTTCGGCAGGATGCCTATTGGCCGCCTCTGTCCCGGCACTGCCACTGGGGACAACTCCCGAGTGCAGAAAACGCCTCCCCTCCCCCCCAATCCATCGCAACCGTCTTCCCACTCCCGGGCTTGGGCACCTCCCGCCAGTGGCCACCGTCTCCAGAGCAACCAGGAGGGGCGGGGTCGGGGCGAGTCTGCCGGGGGCGGGGTGAGTGGCGCTGGGCGTGGGCGGCCCAGCGGGCCGGGGCGCCTGCGCTTTGCTCCCGGCTTTGCGGGCCTCAGAGAGCGGTGTGCGGCGGCGCGGGAGGCCTAGCGCTTGCCCCTCCCCCTCCCCCACCCCCAGCCCGGGCGCCGTCTGGGCGCCCCGAAAGGAGGGGGTCAGGCGGAGGCAGCGGATGGAGCGAGAGGGGGCTTAGATCCCACAGGGCTGTTGGATGCGGCTCTCCCGCTGGCAGGTGTCGGCACTTTTGCTTCCCTCCGCGGGTGACGACCACGTTCTCCTCCCTCTCAGCTGACCTGGGCCGGTCCAACGAACCTGAGCGCAGGTGGTGCACCTGCGCTGGGGCTCAGGTCCCAGCTGGCACGGGGCCTGTCCAGAGACATGCAGAAGCCTGTCTCCTGAGCGTGCACGCACCCAGTGCCAGGCTCAGCCGCAGCCAAAGTGACGGAAGAAGAGGCATGTGTAGGGAGGCCCCCCTGCAACCGACTCCCCCCACCCACCCCGTACCCCGTGCAAGAGCACGGATTCCCAAGTAGAGCCCACTGGCAGGCCACTGAGGCCCGGAGCCACCTGCCATCAGCAGCGTAGTCCTGGGTGTCCCCGCAGCCCTCAGGAGCACCAGGGCCTGGGGCTTGATCGACCAGGCAGCTGCGCCTCGGCGAGAAGGCCTATCTGCTTTGGTTTGGAAATCTGGACAGTATCCCTGCGGCATTGCCCGCTATGGTAGCTTGGAACGGCAATCAGTAGGAAAACCACCTGGTTGCGTGGCGTGCTGTGGCAGAGGGAAATGTGCTGAAGATGATGGGTTCTCCCTTTTTTTCCCCCAAAAACGGATGGGTACGACTCGAGTCACTGCCCAGACCACCCATACGTCCGCTTTGGACGGTCACGATGGCCGCTTAGAGTATACCCGGTCCATGGAACACCTGGACCTGTAAGCCCACTTGACCGCAGTGCCTGCCTCAAGTGAGCAGAAATGATTTCCACGCAAGTGTCTCACCACCCAATAGGTAAGCAGTTTCGTTTTGCGTCCCGCGGCCCCAGAGCCGAGAGAAACGCTCGTTGGTCGGTACGGTCCCAAAAAGGAGGGCGAGAGGAGGAAGGGCAGGCTCCTTGCTCAGAGTCGTCGGGGTGCTCTGGGGCCCCTCTCGTCCCAGAAAAGAAAGGCAGAGGAAGAGAGGTCATTGACAAGGGAGAGGGAAGACCCTGGGCCTGTCCTCTCCGGGAGACAGGCCTCTGCAGGCCTGGCCGGGAGCCCAGGCCGAAGCCCGCAGGCCACCGGTGGGAAAGGCCGGGGTTCCCCTGACATAAGGTGGAGGTGACGGCGATGGGAGACAGCATGTCTGTGACCATTGCCGTGGGAGAGACCTGCAGGGCAACGCCGGCCGGCCCTGGCTGGGCCCCCCCCCACCCCCCCCACCCCCGCTGGAGGAGGCCTCGGGGACTTTGGTTGGCGAGGAAACCCCCTCTTCAGACGGGTCTGGCAGCCTGGCCCGACCCAGACCCTTGGCCTGGGCCAGGTGAGCTATGGCATGGAGAGGGGGGCTCTCCCAGCAGCCCCAGAGCTGGCCCATGGGTCCCTTCCCCCACAGCCCCTTCTGCAAGGGGCCCTGCCCCTCCCCCTGCCTTAGAACTCAGCCCTCTGGCCCCCAGCAAGCGTCAGGAAGGAACTATTCCTATCCAACAGTGGCCCCTAGCGGTGGAAGTTTTGGCTCTGACTTTGGGCACCGGAGCCGCTCTCTTGTTCCTGGAGCTTCTTCTGTCTCTTGGCTTTTCACCAGACACACAGGAGGGAACAACTGTCCAGGACAGCATAGCAGAGCTTCTCTCCTAGCCCAGTCCCCACCCGGCAGGCTCCACCCACGTCGGCGACCCCTTCCGTCGCGTCCCCGTGGCCGCCTGCTGGCATTCGGTGTATACATTTTGGAACCCCGCTTCCCCCGGCGCTGGAGGCTTTCCTGGCAGTGGACGCGCTCCCCGAAGTGCATCGGGTGGGTTTCGGCAGGATGCCTATTGGCCGCCTCTGTCCCGGCACTGCCACTGGGGACAACTCCCGAGTGCAGAAAACGCCTCCCCTCCCCCCCAATCCATCGCAACCGTCTTCCCACTCCCGGGCTTGGGCACCTCCCGCCAGTGGCCACCGTCTCCAGAGCAACCAGGAGGGGCGGGGTCGGGGCGAGTCTGCCGGGGGCGGGGTGAGTGGCGCTGGGCGTGGGCGGCCCAGCGGGCCGGGGCGCCTGCGCTTTGCTCCCGGCTTTGCGGGCCTCAGAGAGCGGTGTGCGGCGGCGCGGGAGGCCTAGCGCTTGCCCCTCCCCCTCCCCCACCCCCAGCCCGGGCGCCGTCTGGGCGCCCCGAAAGGAGGGGGTCAGGCGGAGGCAGCGGATGGAGCGAGAGGGGGCTTAGATCCCACAGGGCTGTTGGATGCGGCTCTCCCGCTGGCAGGTGTCGGCACTTTTGCTTCCCTCCGCGGGTGACGACCACGTTCTCCTCCCTCTCAGCTGACCTGGGCCGGTCCAACGAACCTGAGCGCAGGTGGTGCACCTGCGCTGGGGCTCAGGTCCCAGCTGGCACGGGGCCTGTCCAGAGACATGCAGAAGCCTGTCTCCTGAGCGTGCACGCACCCAGTGCCAGGCTCAGCCGCAGCCAAAGTGACGGAAGAAGAGGCATGTGTAGGGAGGCCCCCCTGCAACCGACTCCCCCCACCCACCCCGTACCCCGTGCAAGAGCACGGATTCCCAAGTAGAGCCCACTGGCAGGCCACTGAGGCCCGGAGCCACCTGCCATCAGCAGCGTAGTCCTGGGTGTCCCCGCAGCCCTCAGGAGCACCAGGGCCTGGGGCTTGATCGACCAGGCAGCTGCGCCTCGGCGAGAAGGCCTATCTGCTTTGGTTTGGAAATCTGGACAGTATCCCTGCGGCATTGCCCGCTATGGTAGCTTGGAACGGCAATCAGTAGGAAAACCACCTGGTTGCGTGGCGTGCTGTGGCAGAGGGAAATGTGCTGAAGATGATGGGTTCTCCCTTTTTTTCCCCCAAAAACGGATGGGTACGACTCGAGTCACTGCCCAGACCACCCATACGTCCGCTTTGGACGGTCACGATGGCCGCTTAGAGTATACCCGGTCCATGGAACACCTGGACCTGTAAGCCCACTTGACCGCAGTGCCTGCCTCAAGTGAGCAGAAATGATTTCCACGCAAGTGTCTCACCACCCAATAGGTAAGCAGTTTCGTTTTGCGTCCCGCGGCCCCAGAGCCGAGAGAAACGCTCGTTGGTCGGTACGGTCCCAAAAAGGAGGGCGAGAGGAGGAAGGGCAGGCTCCTTGCTCAGAGTCGTCGGGGTGCTCTGGGGCCCCTCTCGTCCCAGAAAAGAAAGGCAGAGGAAGAGAGGTCATTGACAAGGGAGAGGGAAGACCCTGGGCCTGTCCTCTCCGGGAGACAGGCCTCTGCAGGCCTGGCCGGGAGCCCAGGCCGAAGCCCGCAGGCCACCGGTGGGAAAGGCCGGGGTTCCCCTGACATAAGGTGGAGGTGACGGCGATGGGAGACAGCATGTCTGTGACCATTGCCGTGGGAGAGACCTGCAGGGCAACGCCGGCCGGCCCTGGCTGGGCCCCCCCTCACCCCCCCCCCCCCGCTGGAGGAGGCCTCGGGGACTTTGGTTGGCGAGGAAACCCCCTCTTCAGACGGGTCTGGCAGCCTGGCCCGACCCAGACCCTTGGCCTGGGCCAGGTGAGCTATGGCATGGAGAGGGGGGCTCTCCCAGCAGCCCCAGAGCTGGCCCACGGGTCCCTTCCCCCACAGCCCCTTCTGCAAGGGGCCCTGCCCCTCCCCCTGCCTTAGAACTCAGCCCTCTGGCCCCCAGCAAGCGTCAGGAAGGAACTATTCCTATCCAACAGTGGCCCCTAGCGGTGGAAGTTTTGGCTCTGACTTTGGGCACCGGAGCCGCTCTCTTGTTCCTGGAGCTTCTTCTGTCTCTTGGCTTTTCACCAGACACACAGGAGGGAACAACTGTCCAGGACAGCATAGCAGAGCTTCTCTCCTAGCCCAGTCCCCACCCGGCAGGCTCCACCCACGTCGGCGACCCCTTCCGTCGCGTCCCCGTGGCCGCCTGCTGGCATTCGGTGTATACATTTTGGAACCCCGCTTCCCCCGGCGCTGGAGGCTTTCCTGGCAGTGGACGCGCTCCCCGAAGTGCATCGGGTGGGTTTCGGCAGGATGCCTATTGGCCGCCTCTGCCCCGGCACTGCCACTGGGGACAACTCCCGAGTGCAGAAAACGCCTCCCCTCCCCCCCAATCCATCGCAACCGTCTTCCCACTCCCGGGCTTGGGCACCTCCCGCCAGTGGCCACCGTCTCCAGAGCAACCAGGAGGGGCGGGGTCGGGGCGAGTCTGCCGGGGGCGGGGTGAGTGGCGCTGGGCGTGGGCGGCCCAGCGGGCCGGGGCGCCTGCGCTTTGCTCCCGGCTTTGCGGGCCTCAGAGAGCGGTGTGCGGCGGCGCGGGAGGCCTAGCGCTTGCCCCTCCCCCTCCCCCACCCCCAGCCCGGGCGCCGTCTGGGCGCCCCGAAAGGAGGGGGTCAGGCGGAGGCAGCGGATGGAGCGAGAGGGGGCTTAGATCCCACAGGGCTGTTGGATGCGGCTCTCCCGCTGGCAGGTGTCGGCACTTTTGCTTCCCTCCGCGGGTGACGACCACGTTCTCCTCCCTCTCAGCTGACCTGGGCCGGTCCAACGAACCTGAGCGCAGGTGGTGCACCTGCGCTGGGGCTCAGGTCCCAGCTGGCACGGGGCCTGTCCAGAGACATGCAGAAGCCTGTCTCCTGAGCGTGCACGCACCCAGTGCCAGGCTCAGCCGCAGCCAAAGTGACGGAAGAAGAGGCATGTGTAGGGAGGCCCCCCTGCAACCGACTCCCCCCACCCACCCCGTACCCCGTGCAAGAGCACGGATTCCCAAGTAGAGCCCACTGGCAGGCCACTGAGGCCCGGAGCCACCTGCCATCAGCAGCGTAGTCCTGGGTGTCCCCGCAGCCCTCAGGAGCACCAGGGCCTGGGGCTTGATCGACCAGGCAGCTGCGCCTCGGCGAGAAGGCCTATCTGCTTTGGTTTGGAAATCTGGACAGTATCCCTGCGGCATTGCCCGCTATGGTAGCTTGGAACGGCAATCAGTAGGAAAACCACCTGGTTGCGTGGCGTGCTGTGGCAGAGGGAAATGTGCTGAAGATGATGGGTTCTCCCTTTTTTTCCCCCAAAAACGGATGGGTACGACTCGAGTCACTGCCCAGACCACCCATACGTCCGCTTTGGACGGTCACGATGGCCGCTTAGAGTATACCCGGTCCATGGAACACCTGGACCTGTAAGCCCACTTGACCGCAGTGCCTGCCTCAAGTGAGCAGAAATGATTTCCACGCAAGTGTCTCACCACCCAATAGGTAAGCAGTTTCGTTTTGCGTCCCGCGGCCCCAGAGCCGAGAGAAACGCTCGTTGGTCGGTACGGTCCCAAAAAGGAGGGCGAGAGGAGGAAGGGCAGGCTCCTTGCTCAGAGTCGTCGGGGTGCTCTGGGGCCCCTCTCGTCCCAGAAAAGAAAGGCAGAGGAAGAGAGGTCATTGACAAGGGAGAGGGAAGACCCTGGGCCTGTCCTCTCCGGGAGACAGGCCTCTGCAGGCCTGGCCGGGAGCCCAGGCCGAAGCCCGCAGGCCACCGGTGGGAAAGGCCGGGGTTCCCCTGACATAAGGTGGAGGTGACGGCGATGGGAGACAGCATGTCTGTGACCATTGCCGTGGGAGAGACCTGCAGGGCAACGCCGGCCGGCCCTGGCTGGGCCCCCCCCCCCCCCCCGCTGGAGATGGCCTCGGGGACTTTGGTTGGCGAGGAAACCCCCTCTTCAGACGGGTCTGGCAGCCTGGCCCGACCCAGACCCTTGGCCTGGGCCAGGTGAGCTATGGCATGGAGAGGGGGTTTCTCCCAGCAGCCCCAGAGCTGGCCCACGGGTCCCTTCCCCCACAGCCCCTTCTGCAAGGGGCCCTGCCCCTCCCCCTGCCTTAGAACTCAGCCCTCTGGCCCCCAGCAAGCGTCAGGAAGGAACTATTCCTATCCAACAGTGGCCCCTAGCGGTGGAAGTTTTGGCTCTGACTTTGGGCACCGGAGCCGCTCTCTTGTTCCTGGAGCTTCTTCTGTCTCTTGGCTTTTCACCAGACACACAGGAGGGAACAACTGTCCAGGACAGCATAGCAGAGCTTCTCTCCTAGCCCAGTCCCCACCCGGCAGGCTCCACCCACGTCGGCGACCCCTTCCGTCGCGTCCCCGTGGCCGCCTGCTGGCATTCGGTGTATACATTTTGGAACCCCGCTTCCCCCGGCGCTGGAGGCTTTCCTGGCAGTGGACGCGCTCCCCGAAGTGCATCGGGTGGGTTTCGGCAGGATGCCTATTGGCCGCCTCTGTCCCGGCACTGCCACTGGGGACAACTCCCGAGTGCAGAAAACGCCTCCCCTCCCCCGCAATCCATCGCAACCGTCTTCCCACTCCCGGGCTTGGGCACCTCCCGCCAGTGGCCACCGTCTCCAGAGCAACCAGGAGGGCCGGGGTCGGGGCGAGTCTGCCGGGGGCGGGGTGAGTGGCGCTGGGCGTGGGCGGCCCAGCGGGCCGGGGCGCCTGCGCTTTGCTCCCGGCTTTGCGGGCCTCAGAGAGCGGTGTGCGGCGGCGCGGGAGGCCTAGCGCTTGCCCCTCCCCCTCCCCCACCCCCAGCCCGGGCGCCGTCTGGGCGCCCCGAAAGGAGGGGGTCAGGCGGAGGCAGCGGATGGAGCGAGAGGGGGCTTAGATCCCACAGGGCTGTTGGATGCGGCTCTCCCGCTGGCAGGTGTCGGCACTTTTGCTTCCCTCCGCGGGTGACGACCACGTTCTCCTCCCTCTCAGCTGACCTGGGCCGGTCCAACGAACCTGAGCGCAGGTGGTGCACCTGCGCTGGGGCTCAGGTCCCAGCTGGCACGGGGCCTGTCCAGAGACATGCAGAAGCCTGTCTCCTGAGCGTGCACGCACCCAGTGCCAGGCTCAGCCGCAGCCAAAGTGACGGAAGAAGAGGCATGTGTAGGGAGGCCCCCCTGCAACCGACTCCCCCCACCCACCCCGTACCCCGTGCAAGAGCACGGATTCCCAAGTAGAGCCCACTGGCAGGCCACTGAGGCCCGGAGCCACCTGCCATCAGCAGCGTAGTCCTGGGTGTCCCCGCAGCCCTCAGGAGCACCAGGGCCTGGGGCTTGATCGACCAGGCAGCTGCGCCTCGGCGAGAAGGCCTATCTGCTTTGGTTTGGAAATCTGGACAGTATCCCTGCGGCATTGCCCGCTATGGTAGCTTGGAACGGCAATCAGTAGGAAAACCACCTGGTTGCGTGGCGTGCTGTGGCAGAGGGAAATGTGCTGAAGATGATGGGTTCTCCCTTTTTTTCCCCCAAAAACGGATGGGTACGACTCGAGTCACTGCCCAGACCACCCATACGTCCGCTTTGGACGGTCACGATGGCCGCTTAGAGTATACCCGGTCCATGGAACACCTGGACCTGTAAGCCCACTTGACCGCAGTGCCTGCCTCAAGTGAGCAGAAATGATTTCCACGCAAGTGTCTCACCACCCAATAGGTAAGCAGTTTCGTTTTGCGTCCCGCGGCCCCAGAGCCGAGAGAAACGCTCGTTGGTCGGTACGGTCCCAAAAAGGAGGGCGAGAGGAGGAAGGGCAGGCTCCTTGCTCAGAGTCGTCGGGGTGCTCTGGGGCCCCTCTCGTCCCAGAAAAGAAAGGCAGAGGAAGAGAGGTCATTGACAAGGGAGAGGGAAGACCCTGGGCCTGTCCTCTCCGGGAGACAGGCCTCTGCAGGCCTGGCCGGGAGCCCAGGCCGAAGCCCGCAGGCCACCGGTGGGAAAGGCCGGGGTTCCCCTGACATAAGGTGGAGGTGACGGCGATGGGAGACAGCATGTCTGTGACCATTGCCGTGGGAGAGACCTGCAGGGCAACGCCGGCCGGCCCTGGCTGGGCCCCCCCCCCCCCCCGCTGGAGATGGCCTCGGGGACTTTGGTTGGCGAGGAAACCCCCTCTTCAGACGGGTCTGGCAGCCTGGCCCGACCCAGACCCTTGGCCTGGGCCAGGTGAGCTATGGCATGGAGAGGGGGTTTCTCCCAGCAGCCCCAGAGCTGGCCCACGGGTCCCTTCCCCCACAGCCCCTTCTGCAAGGGGCCCTGCCCCTCCCCCTGCCTTAGAACTCAGCCCTCTGGCCCCCAGCAAGCGTCAGGAAGGAACTATTCCTATCCAACAGTGGCCCCTAGCGGTGGAAGTTTTGGCTCTGACTTTGGGCACCGGAGCCGCTCTCTTGTTCCTGGAGCTTCTTCTGTCTCTTGGCTTTTCACCAGACACACAGGAGGGAACAACTGTCCAGGACAGCATAGCAGAGCTTCTCTCCTAGCCCAGTCCCCACCCGGCAGGCTCCACCCACGTCGGCGACCCCTTCCGTCGCGTCCCCGTGGCCGCCTGCTGGCATTCGGTGTATACATTTTGGAACCCCGCTTCCCCCGGCGCTGGAGGCTTTCCTGGCAGTGGACGCGCTCCCCGAAGTGCATCGGGTGGGTTTCGGCAGGATGCCTATTGGCCGCCTCTGTCCCGGCACTGCCACTGGGGACAACTCCCGAGTGCAGAAAACGCCTCCCCTCCCCCGCAATCCATCGCAACCGTCTTCCCACTCCCGGGCTTGGGCACCTCCCGCCAGTGGCCACCGTCTCCAGAGCAACCAGGAGGGGCGGGGTCGGGGCGAGTCTGCCGGGGGCGGGGTGAGTGGCGCTGGGCGTGGGCGGCCCAGCGGGCCGGGGCGCCTGCGCTTTGCTCCCGGCTTTGCGGGCCTCAGAGAGCGGTGTGCGGCGGCGCGGGAGGCCTAGCGCTTGCCCCTCCCCCTCCCCCACCCCCAGCCCGGGCGCCGTCTGGGCGCCCCGAAAGGAGGGGGTCAGGCGGAGGCAGCGGATGGAGCGAGAGGGGGCTTAGATCCCACAGGGCTGTTGGATGCGGCTCTCCCGCTGGCAGGTGTCGGCACTTTTGCTTCCCTCCGCGGGTGACGACCACGTTCTCCTCCCTCTCAGCTGACCTGGGCCGGTCCAACGAACCTGAGCGCAGGTGGTGCACCTGCGCTGGGGCTCAGGTCCCAGCTGGCACGGGGCCTGTCCAGAGACATGCAGAAGCCTGTCTCCTGAGCGTGCACGCACCCAGTGCCAGGCTCAGCCGCAGCCAAAGTGACGGAAGAAGAGGCATGTGTAGGGAGGCCCCCCTGCAACCGACTCCCCCCACCCACCCCGTACCCCGTGCAAGAGCACGGATTCCCAAGTAGAGCCCACTGGCAGGCCACTGAGGCCCGGAGCCACCTGCCATCAGCAGCGTAGTCCTGGGTGTCCCCGCAGCCCTCAGGAGCACCAGGGCCTGGGGCTTGATCGACCAGGCAGCTGCGCCTCGGCGAGAAGGCCTATCTGCTTTGGTTTGGAAATCTGGACAGTATCCCTGCGGCATTGCCCGCTATGGTAGCTTGGAACGGCAATCAGTAGGAAAACCACCTGGTTGCGTGGCGTGCTGTGGCAGAGGGAAATGTGCTGAAGATGATGGGTTCTCCCTTTTTTTCCCCCAAAAACGGATGGGTACGACTCGAGTCACTGCCCAGACCACCCATACGTCCGCTTTGGACGGTCACGATGGCCGCTTAGAGTATACCCGGTCCATGGAACACCTGGACCTGTAAGCCCACTTGACCGCAGTGCCTGCCTCAAGTGAGCAGAAATGATTTCCACGCAAGTGTCTCACCACCCAATAGGTAAGCAGTTTCGTTTTGCGTCCCGCGGCCCCAGAGCCGAGAGAAACGCTCGTTGGTCGGTACGGTCCCAAAAAGGAGGGCGAGAGGAGGAAGGGCAGGCTCCTTGCTCAGAGTCGTCGGGGTGCTCTGGGGCCCCTCTCGTCCCAGAAAAGAAAGGCAGAGGAAGAGAGGTCATTGACAAGGGAGAGGGAAGACCCTGGGCCTGTCCTCTCCGGGAGACAGGCCTCTGCAGGCCTGGCCGGGAGCCCAGGCCGAAGCCCGCAGGCCACCGGTGGGAAAGGCCGGGGTTCCCCTGACATAAGGTGGAGGTGACGGCGATGGGAGACAGCATGTCTGTGACCATTGCCGTGGGAGAGACCTGCAGGGCAACGCCGGCCGGCCCTGGCTGGGCCCCCCCCCCCCCCCCGCTGGAGGAGGCCTCGGGGACTTTGGTTGGCGAGGAAACCCCCTCTTCAGACGGGTCTGGCAGCCTGGCCCGACCCAGACCCTTGGCCTGGGCCAGGTGAGCTATGGCATGGAGAGGGGGTTTCTCCCAGCAGCCCCAGAGCTGGCCCACGGGTCCCTTCCCCCACAGCCCCTTCTGCAAGGGGCCCTGCCCCTCCCCCTGCCTTAGAACTCAGCCCTCTGGCCCCCAGCAAGCGTCAGGAAGGAACTATTCCTATCCAACAGTGGCCCCTAGCGGTGGAAGTTTTGGCTCTGACTTTGGGCACCGGAGCCGCTCTCTTGTTCCTGGAGCTTCTTCTGTCTCTTGGCTTTTCACCAGACACACAGGAGGGAACAACTGTCCAGGACAGCATAGCAGAGCTTCTCTCCTAGCCCAGTCCCCACCCGGCAGGCTCCACCCACGTCGGCGACCCCTTCCGTCGCGTCCCCGTGGCCGCCTGCTGGCATTCGGTGTATACATTTTGGAACCCCGCTTCCCCCGGCGCTGGAGGCTTTCCTGGCAGTGGACGCGCTCCCCGAAGTGCATCGGGTGGGTTTCGGCAGGATGCCTATTGGCCGCCTCTGTCCCGGCACTGCCACTGGGGACAACTCCCGAGTGCAGAAAACGCCTCCCCTCCCCCCCAATCCATCGCAACCGTCTTCCCACTCCCGGGCTTGGGCACCTCCCGCCAGTGGCCACCGTCTCCAGAGCAACCAGGAGGGGCGGGGTCGGGGCGAGTCTGCCGGGGGCGGGGTGAGTGGCGCTGGGCGTGGGCGGCCCAGCGGGCCGGGGCGCCTGCGCTTTGCTCCCGGCTTTGCGGGCCTCAGAGAGCGGTGTGCGGCGGCGCGGGAGGCCTAGCGCTTGCCCCTCCCCCTCCCCCACCCCCAGCCCGGGCGCCGTCTGGGCGCCCCGAAAGGAGGGGGTCAGGCGGAGGCAGCGGATGGAGCGAGAGGGGGCTTAGATCCCACAGGGCTGTTGGATGCGGCTCTCCCGCTGGCAGGTGTCGGCACTTTTGCTTCCCTCCGCGGGTGACGACCACGTTCTCCTCCCTCTCAGCTGACCTGGGCCGGTCCAACGAACCTGAGCGCAGGTGGTGCACCTGCGCTGGGGCTCAGGTCCCAGCTGGCACGGGGCCTGTCCAGAGACATGCAGAAGCCTGTCTCCTGAGCGTGCACGCACCCAGTGCCAGGCTCAGCCGCAGCCAAAGTGACGGAAGAAGAGGCATGTGTAGGGAGGCCCCCCTGCAACCGACTCCCCCCACCCACCCCGTACCCCGTGCAAGAGCACGGATTCCCAAGTAGAGCCCACTGGCAGGCCACTGAGGCCCGGAGCCACCTGCCATCAGCAGCGTAGTCCTGGGTGTCCCCGCAGCCCTCAGGAGCACCAGGGCCTGGGGCTTGATCGACCAGGCAGCTGCGCCTCGGCGAGAAGGCCTATCTGCTTTGGTTTGGAAATCTGGACAGTATCCCTGCGGCATTGCCCGCTATGGTAGCTTGGAACGGCAATCAGTAGGAAAACCACCTGGTTGCGTGGCGTGCTGTGGCAGAGGGAAATGTGCTGAAGATGATGGGTTCTCCCTTTTTTTCCCCCAAAAACGGATGGGTACGACTCGAGTCACTGCCCAGACCACCCATACGTCCGCTTTGGACAGTCACGATGGCCGCTTAGAGTATACCCGGTCCATGGAACACCTGGACCTGTAAGCCCACTTGACCGCAGTGCCTGCCTCAAGTGAGCAGAAATGATTTCCACGCAAGTGTCTCACCACCCAATAGGTAAGCAGTTTCGTTTTGCGTCCCGCGGCCCCAGAGCCGAGAGAAACGCTCGTTGGTCGGTACGGTCCCAAAAAGGAGGGCGAGAGGAGGAAGGGCAGGCTCCTTGCTCAGAGTCGTCGGGGTGCTCTGGGGCCCCTCTCGTCCCAGAAAAGAAAGGCAGAGGAAGAGAGGTCATTGACAAGGGAGAGGGAAGACCCTGGGCCTGTCCTCTCCGGGAGACAGGCCTCTGCAGGCCTGGCCGGGAGCCCAGGCCGAAGCCCGCAGGCCACCGGTGGGAAAGGCCGGGGTTCCCCTGACATAAGGTGGAGGTGACGGCGATGGGAGACAGCATGTCTGTGACCATTGCCGTGGGAGAGACCTGCAGGGCAACGCCGGCCGGCCCTGGCTGGGCCCCCCCCCACCCCCCCCCCCCCCGCTGGAGGAGGCCTCGGGGACTTTGGTTGGCGAGGAAACCCCCTCTTCAGACGGGTCTGGCAGCCTGGCCCGACCCAGACCCTTGGCCTGGGCCAGGTGAGCTATGGCATGGAGAGGGGGGCTCTCCCAGCAGCCCCAGAGCTGGCCCACGGGTCCCTTCCCCCACAGCCCCTTCTGCAAGGGGCCCTGCCCCTCCCCCTGCCTTAGAACTCAGCCCTCTGGCCCCCAGCAAGCGTCAGGAAGGAACTATTCCTATCCAACAGTGGCCCCTAGCGGTGGAAGTTTTGGCTCTGACTTTGGGCACCGGAGCCGCTCTCTTGTTCCTGGAGCTTCTTCTGTCTCTTGGCTTTTCACCAGACACACAGGAGGGAACAACTGTCCAGGACAGCATAGCAGAGCTTCTCTCCTAGCCCAGTCCCCACCCGGCAGGCTCCACCCACGTCGGCGACCCCTTCCGTCGCGTCCCCGTGGCCGCCTGCTGGCATTCGGTGTATACATTTTGGAACCCCGCTTCCCCCGGCGCTGGAGGCTTTCCTGGCAGTGGACGCGCTCCCCGAAGTGCATCGGGTGGGTTTCGGCAGGATGCCTATTGGCCGCCTCTGTCCCGGCACTGCCACTGGGGACAACTCCCGAGTGCAGAAAACGCCTCCCCTCCCCCCCAATCCATCGCAACCGTCTTCCCACTCCCGGGCTTGGGCACCTCCCGCCAGTGGCCACCGTCTCCAGAGCAACCAGGAGGGGCGGGGTCGGGGCGAGTCTGCCGGGGGCGGGGTGAGTGGCGCTGGGCGTGGGCGGCCCAGCGGGCCGGGGCGCCTGCGCTTTGCTCCCGGCTTTGCGGGCCTCAGAGAGCGGTGTGCGGCGGCGCGGGAGGCCTAGCGCTTGCCCCTCCCCCTCCCCCACCCCCAGCCCGGGCGCCGTCTGGGCGCCCCGAAAGGAGGGGGTCAGGCGGAGGCAGCGGATGGAGCGAGAGGGGGCTTAGATCCCACAGGGCTGTTGGATGCGGCTCTCCCGCTGGCAGGTGTCGGCACTTTTGCTTCCCTCCGCGGGTGACGACCACGTTCTCCTCCCTCTCAGCTGACCTGGGCCGGTCCAACGAACCTGAGCGCAGGTGGTGCACCTGCGCTGGGGCTCAGGTCCCAGCTGGCACGGGGCCTGTCCAGAGACATGCAGAAGCCTGTCTCCTGAGCGTGCACGCACCCAGTGCCAGGCTCAGCCGCAGCCAAAGTGACGGAAGAAGAGGCATGTGTAGGGAGGCCCCCCTGCAACCGACTCCCCCCACCCACCCCGTACCCCGTGCAAGAGCACGGATTCCCAAGTAGAGCCCACTGGCAGGCCACTGAGGCCCGGAGCCACCTGCCATCAGCAGCGTAGTCCTGGGTGTCCCCGCAGCCCTCAGGAGCACCAGGGCCTGGGGCTTGATCGACCAGGCAGCTGCGCCTCGGCGAGAAGGCCTATCTGCTTTGGTTTGGAAATCTGGACAGTATCCCTGCGGCATTGCCCGCTATGGTAGCTTGGAACGGCAATCAGTAGGAAAACCACCTGGTTGCGTGGCGTGCT
>NW_026688302.1:48574-98735 GCF_030445035.2 Dasypus novemcinctus | reverse complement strand
TCTCCATGTGTGCGGTGCCATTCCTGGGCAGGCTGCACTTTCTCTTGCGCTGGGCGGCTCTCCTTACGGGGCACACTCCTTGCACATGGGGCTCCCCTACGCGGGGGACACCCCTGCATGGCACGGCACTCCCTGCATGCATCAGCACTGCGCGTGGGCCAGCTCCACACGGGTCAGGAGGCCCGGGGTTTGAACCGCGGACCTCCCATGTGGTAGACGGACGCCCTAACCACTGGGCCAAGTCCGCTTCCCTTATGTTCTTTTTTATACTAAGTCTTTGGAATCCAGGATATAGCGCCACCCGTTTTCTGAACATCTGTTTTTATTGCCACATTTCAAGGGCTCATTAGCCCCTGGTCGTGGCCACCGTCTTGGACAGAAGCAGCCTCGTGGCTGCGCATTTGGCTGTCCATGTGGCAGCAGCTGGCGGTGGCTGGGACGGGCTCGTCTGTGCAGCCCCGAGGGTGCCACAGCCGGCTGACCTGCAGCTGGTACGGCGTGTGGGGCCGCGCTCTGCCCCAGCCGGGGGTCTGCAGGGGCGAGGGGGCCTGGCTGGGCGTCTGTGCCTCAGCGTCCACACACGTGGGTCGAGGCGCCGTGGTCTGCACGGCCCTGAAGCAGGGGCTTTGTGGGCGAAACGGCGTCCTCAGGGCTGGAGGAGGGAGGGTTCCCTTGGACCTGCAGAGGCTGAGGAGGAAGTTTATGGAGAGCTCCTGGAACGTTCCCCCTCTGAAGCGCGGGTGGGCGGGCGCAGGGAGAGGGCGAGGAGGCTTTGGCAGTGGGAGCGGGACAGGGGCCGGTGGCTGGGAGGTGGGCGCAGCGCGCCGGGAATCCAAGGGCAGCGAGAGCCGCTGGAAGGAGAAAAGGCGCTGATCTTGGCAAACGAAGAGGAACGAGGGGTTCGGCGAAGTGGGGGCGCGGAGACCTGCCGCCGCGCCCGAGGGCTGCGCCCCGTCCCTCTTCTAAGGGGGCGGCCGCTGGCTCGGGAAGAGGCTGCCGGCGGTGATGGGAGGGGGCAGGGGCGGGGCCGGGGAAGCCGAGCGGGGCTGCGACAGGAAAGGGGCAGAGGGAGGCTCTGCTGCTACGGGGTGGGCTTCAAGGGCTGGGAGAAGCCCCCTGGCTCCAGCGGCTCAGGGAGAAGCACGTCCTGGATGGGGCCGAGGGCCGAGCTGCCCCCCTGCTGCCCCGGACTTCCCCGCAAGCACTCAGCGTCCCTCCCGACGCCGCAGAGGGGGCTGGAGAGGCCGAGAGGGGGCGCAGCACTGTGAAAGCCCCGACTGCTCACGGAGGCCAGCCACGCGTCCCTGACCTTTGACCTTGACCCGTGGTAGCACCCCTCCTTTTTGGAGGAAGTGTGAGGTCCAAGGGGCGGGAGCACCCCTCAGCCACCTCCTGCGCCTGCCCTCACAGGGCCATCAAGGCAGTTACCCTTCCCACCCACCCAGGCGCCGGGAAATGAGTCGTGTGAGCTCGTCAGGGTGGGCGTGGTGCTGCTGCTACAACGAACAGCTCCAGAGCTCAGGAGCTTAGCCCAAGAGCCGCGTGCTTGCCGCTCCCCCCGCGTGTCCCCCGGGGCCGGCAGGGGCAGCTGCGCCACTCGGGGCCCCGGGCTGACCGAGGCTCCGTTCTCTGAGCAGGGGCTCCCTCATGCCCCCCGACGGGGCAGCTGGAGGGTGACCCCGCCCCACTGGAGGGGTGCCGAGGGTCAGCGAGGGCAGCTGGGAGCTGACCTGTGAGGGGCCGCACGCGGTCAGGGAGGGGGAGCAGTACCCTAATGTGGGGGACTCACCCCAGACGCCCTGCTCGAGCCCTGCACGAGCACCTGGAGCCGCTGGGCGATAGGCAGGTTCAGAGAGGCACACCTGAGCGAGGCACACCTGAGAGAGGCACACCTGAGAGACGCACACCTGAGAGAGGCACACCTGAGCGAGGCACACCTGAGAGAGGCACACCTGAGAGAGGCACACCTGAGAGAGGCACACCTGAGCGAGGCACACCTGAGAGAGGCACACCTGAGCGAGGCACACCTGAGAGAGGCACACCTGAGCGAGGCACACCTGAGAGAGGCACACCTGAGAGAGGCACACCTGAGCGAGGCACACCTGAGAGAGGCACACCTGAGCGAGGCACACCTGAGAGAGGCACACCTGAGCGAGGCACACCTGAGAGAGGCACACCTGAGAGAGGCACACCTGAGCGAGGCACACCTGAGAGACACACACCTGAGCGAGGCACACCTGAGGCACACCTGAGAGAGGCACACCTGAGCGAGGCACACCTGAGAGAGGCACACCTGAGAGAGGCACACCTGAGAGACGCACACCTGAGAGAGGCACACCTGAGAGAGGCACACCTGAGAGAGGCACACCTGAGTGAGGCACACCTGAGAGAGGCACACCTGAGTGAGGCACACCTGAGCGAGGCACACCTGAGCGAGGCACACCTGAGAGAGGCACACCTGAGAGACGCACACCTGAGAGACGCACACCTGGCCTCAGTGCTCTCCAGAGCTGCGCCCCGGGCCAGGCGATGGCACGACCCCCACCCGCAGGCCTGCCTAGTGCCGGGACCCCCCATGTCCAGGGATCCCCCCAGATCTAGGGAACCCCCAGGTCCAGGAATCCCCCCAGGTCCAGGAACCCACCCCAGGTCCAGGGACCCCCCAGGTCCAGGGCCCACGTACCTTAGAGGTTCTGTGGAGCGTGGAGCCCCCACCCCCACCCCACTAATCCGCCTCTGTGGAGGGGCGGTTGGGAACGCAGCCCCCTCCTCGGGCCACCTGCGGCTCCTCCCCCGGGCCTCCCTGCCCCGCCGCTTCTCCTGCAGAGCTGCTCGGCCAGCATGAGAGTGTCCCCGGCCCCGGCCGCAGAAGCGCCCTCCTGCCCGCTGCGCCAGCCAGCGGGGCGGCAGGCCTGGTAGCGCGACTGCCCGGAGCTGCTGGGCCAGCGGGCGGGCCCCGGGGGCAGAGTCCAGCTTAAACCGGCCCCTCCTGGCGGCGCGGCGCTGGCCCGAGGCCAGGCGGGCCCTCGTGACCACCTGGAGAGCCACGAGCCCAGACACGGGGGGCACAGGTCTGGAGGCGCCCCCTCAGTCGCCCCGATCGGCAGGCGCAGAGAGAACTGGAAACGTCAACCGTCTGGGAAGCGAAAAGAGCAAATTCTGGGAACTGGCCCCAGCTGACCCCGCTGTCCTGGCGAGCCTGAAGGGTGGCGGCCCCCCTTGTTTGCTCCACGTCTTCCGCGAGGCCCGGGAGTGGGTATGTTTGGAGCGCGGACTTGGGGGGGAGCAGGGACACCGGCCTGCCCTCGCTGTCGCCGTTTGGTGTCTCCTTAACCAAGGAGGAGGTGCGCGCACCTGCACTCCCGGCTCCACCACGGGCCAGTCGCCGGCCTCGGTCCCCTGCGCTCTGAGTCGGAATCCTGGTGGAAAGCCACCTCAACCGCCCCCAGCTGGTGTAGTAAAGAGCGGAATGCGTCACAGGAATGGGGTCGTGTATGCGCTGCCCTGGGAGCAGCCAAGACCCAAGAGCCGGAACGCCGGGCGGCGCCGTCCTCCTTGCTGGGCGCTGCTTCCTTCTCCTTGAAAGGTCACGCCACTTCCACATTCCCGTGGCGGATAAGAGCACGGCCAGGTGCACACGTTCTGGGCCCAGTGACTAGAGAGGACTTGCCCAAATTCTAAGGTCCTGGGAGCAGGTGACTGTATCTGTCAGGGAAGGCTGGATTGCGCCGCAGTAACAAACAGCCCCCACATCTCGGGGGCTTCAAACAGTGCGTTTGTTTCTTGCACACACGTGTCCCCGTGGGTGAGCAGGAAGGCGCTGTACATCGTGGTCCCTCGCAACCCATTTTGGGGGAGACCACCCCCCACAGGTGTGCCAGAGCCACAGCGCCCACGCGAGCATCCCACAGCTTCCGCCTGGAAGGGACTCGCGTCACTCCCGCTCACGGTGGATTGGCCAAGCCGCATGGCCAGGCCCAGACCGACACCGTAGAGCAGTCGGCTGTCACCGCGCCCGGGAGGAGGGAGACCTGGGCTCCGTGGCGGCCTGCCCCCAAGCCCCTGCCCCCGAGCCCCTGCCCCCGAGCGCCCGCCTGGGCCGGTGTGAACAAACCCCACCACGGCCTGAAACGCCGCCGGGAAGGTTTTGCTCCCGGGGAGGGTCCGTTTCCGGGTGTTCACATCTCCTCTTTGGGGTGGAGAGTAAAACGCACAGTGGAGAGCCAGGGGCCCAGGGGGCCCTCGAGACGCCCTGGGGGTCCCAGAGAGCGGCCGAGCCCACCCTCCTCCCCCCACTCCTTTTCCCTCCACCAGGATGAAAACACACTTCTGGAGGTGGAGGCTGGGTGGGAGTGAGGTGGGCTGGGGGGTCCCGGGCTCCGGAACGTACCCTGAGGCTGCCATCGGCCTTGGCGGCTCCTCCCTGGCTTTACCTTCAGAGACATCCCCTCCGTGGGGACAAGTGGCTGGAGTTACGAGCAGGTGCACAGGGAGAGCAGTGGACCGCAGTGGGGCGGGAGTTACGAGCGGGTGTGCAGGGAGCTCAGCGGACTGCAGTGTTTAGGGAGCTACGAGCAGGTGTGCAGGGAGCACAGTGCACTGCAGTGTGGCTGGAGTTATGAGCAGGTGTGCAGGAAGCGCATTGGACTGCAGTGTTTAGGGAGCTACGAGCAGGTGTGCAGGAAGCGCAGTGGACTGCAGTGTTTAGGGAGCTACGAGCAGGTGTGCAGGGAGCACAGTGCACTGCAGTGTGGCTGGAGTTATGAGCAGGTGTGCAGGAAGCGCAGTGGACTGCAGTGTTTAGGGAGCTACGAGCAGGTGTGCAGGAAGCACAGTGGACTGCAGGGCCAGAGGCCTGGGTGGAAGCCCCAGCTGTATCCACTTGCTCATGGCTTGGCCCATCAGTTAACCAGTCCCGGAGCCTCAGTTTCCTCATCTGCGAGTTGGGAGGAGGACAGTGTCTGCCCTCCTGATGTCCCCTCGGGCTCTTGTGAGGCCTGGCTATGGTAGGGGGGTCCCAGCTTTGTAAAAGGGACACCTTGGGCCAATCTAGAGGGTTCTCTGCCCCGTCTCAGCCCCTGGGAATGGCGCCCCTGTCCCCACCTCCCCACGCAGGCACGAAGTGGTCACTCCAGCTCTAAGAAGAAGGCTCCTCGGAGATTTTAGAAGGAATGATTCCCCTCCCCCTCCCGCCTCCCTGTGCAGGAAGCTCGCCCCACCCGCCCCGTGCGCACCCGCGAGCCCCGCAGCCATCCTCACCCCAGGTGGAGAAAGCCCGGCGCTCTGGGAAGCCGAGGAGGAAGGGGAAGCTGGACCAAGGGGCCCCTTCCAGGACCCCCCACCCCACCAGCCTGGGGGGCTCGGAAGGGGGTGGAGCGGAAGCTGCCAGGGGGCTCAGGAGCCGCCAGAGGGGACGGACCCCCTGTCCAGGGGGGCTGGGGGCAGGGGAGGCCCCCACTTTCTGCACTGCCCCCCCCACGCTTCCAGCTTCCTGACCGGAGGCCTGGAGGTGGGAGGGAGGGCGAGACTGCTCCGCGGCAGCCCCGGGACCCTCCTCCAGCGCCGCCCCCCACGGGCTGGGGTCTCGGGGCGCAGGAGCAGCCGGGGCCGGCGGGAGGGAGGCCCTCTGCGCGGCAGCCACGCTCGCGGCCTGGGAGGCTGGGCATGTTCCAGACGGGGAGACTGAGGCACCCCGCAGTTCTACCAGTCACCCAAGGGCTCGGACAGACCCGGGGTGGCGGGTGGGAGTCCAGGGTCTACCCGCGCCGCCCGCCCCCAGGCTGTGGCTGCCTCCAGCCCCCTCCCCGCAGAAAGCCCCGCCCGGCGCGCAGGCCTGGGGCCGCCCCGTGTCTGCCCACTCGGCCCGTCGCCCCCCGCGAGGCGGGGCCGCTCCCAGGAGGCCTGCCCCCCCGCACCCCCTCCCCTCCCGGCACCCCACACAGGCCCCTCCCAGCACCCAGCGCGTCCCCGGCCCTGCACCCTAGGCTCCCGCGCAGGGTGACGCGCAGGCCTCGGTGGAGGGCGCCCCAAGCCTGAGCGCGCCTCCCCAGGACAGGGAGGATTGCCGGGGTCCTGGGGAGGGGCCCGGGAGGGGTCCATGCAGATGCCCCTGGGCCCTCCAGGCCCCCAGGTGGGGGAGGGGAGCGGGGGGGGGGTGAGGGGGATGTGGGAGGGGCGGGCGGTGGAGGGGAGCGGGGGAGGGGAGCGGGGGAGGGACGTGGGGGACGGGCGGTGGGCAGAGCGAGTCGGGGTGGCTGCAGCTCTTGTGCCCATTTTCAAGGGTGCCCCGAAACCAGCCTCCATACCTCCTGCTTCTCTCCAGCAGTGACCCCCCAGTGACAACCTCGGGGAGGGGCTCAGGGTGCCGGGGGTGCTGGGGCCCTCCCTTCTAAACACCCCTGTAGACTCTGAGGTGGAGTCAGAGAGCGGGGCTGGGGTGCGGATGAGGAGATGGGGGCGCCAGGCCCAGGCCGGGGGAGCGAGAAGGGGTCCTGGGGGTGTCGGGGCAGGACGTGCCCTCCCTGTGCTCCCATTCTCTGGCCCGAGGAACTGGGGGTGGCCCCCTCCCGGTTCTCACAGCTCCCTGACACCCCACCCCTCGGGCTGGCAGGAACCCCCCCGGCGCGCTCCAGCCTCGGGAGGGAAGGGGCTGGGGGTGACAGTGGACCGGGCTGGGGGTCTCGGGTCCCACCGCCAGCACAGCCACAGATGCACTGCGCTCCTTGACCCAGTAATCCCACTGTTTGGACTTTCTCCCGAAGACATAATTGCAAAGGTAAACTAGCTGTACGTGCACACTTGTTTATAGCAACTTTATTTATAACAGCTGAAAAAGCCCGGAATCCACCAGACGCTCTTCAGGCAGGGTGGGGGGCCCAAGGAGAGTATCGCACGCGGGGGACAGGGCCAGACAGGACGTTCTCCCAAACACGTCACGGTGAAACTCGTGTTCGTTCCGAGCTTCTCGGCCGCCCTGGGCTCCAGAGACGCTGCCATGAGCAAGGCCCGACCCAGGGGAGGGTCTTGGGGCAGCCACTGGGGGGCTCCTGGGCCCAGCCACGGGCCATCAGAGCCCTGCGGTTAGCGCCGTGGAGAAGCGCTGCGCCCCTCGGGGCCAGGACCTGGCAGGGCTGCGCCTCACCAGCCCCGCACCTGCCCACACCTGCCCTGCACCTGTCATCACCTGCCTGCATCTGCCCCGCACCTGCCCACACCTGTCCACACCTACCCCACACCTGCCCTTACCTGACCCGCACCTGCCCCGCACCTGCCCACACCTGCCCTGCACCTGTCATCACCTGCCTGCATCTGCCCCGCACCTGCCCACACCTGTCCACACCTACCCCACACCTGCCCTTACCTGACCCGCACCTGCCCCGCACCTGCCCACACCTGCCCTGCACCTGTCATCACCTGCCTGCATCTGCCCCGCACCTGCCCACACCTGTCCACACCTACCCCACACCTGCCCTTACCTGACCCGCACCTGCCCCACACCTGCCCACACCTGCCCTGCACCTGTCATCACCTGCCTGCACCTGCCCCTCCCTCCCCTGGCCCCAAGCCGCTCCAGCTGCAAACAGGGAGATCCCCTCGCAGGGCGCGGGGACCCAGGGCACTGTGTGGTGTGGACGCTCCTCGCAAGCGGCCGAGGGGGACGGGGCCCCTCTCGCGGGTGCAGCGTGTGGTGGAGGCGCAGGTGTCGAGCCGTTTGCACCAAGTCACGCAGCCGCAAACAGCAGGTGGGGTTCCCAAAGCGGGAGCCACCAGGCGCTCCGAGGACATCCACCCCAAGCCGAGGAGGGTAGCGGAGGCGCGCAGCGGGAGGGCGAGCTCGGGGTGGGGGCGGCGGCGGGGGGCTGTCCTGCCCGCGGGACCCCCTCCCGGGCCCCAGCCGCTCCGGCCAGAAGCCTGCAAAGCGGGGCTGCGCCCAGCTCGCCCTGGGTGCCTTGTCTCGGGGGGGCCTTCGGCCTGAAGGGGGGCCCCTGGAATGAGGGGGACGGGGCTTCTGTGGTCCACCCAGGAGGGCGCTGGCAGGGGCCGGCCCCAGCCACGCAGATGCCCCCGGACTAAACCCACGCGTGCCCAGGCCGCCCTGGCAGTCAGCGCCCCGAGGCGCCCGGGCCCTCCCGTCCTCAGCCTGCTGCCCGCTGTGCTGGTCTCCCCACTGGGCAGGGGGCGCCCCGAGGCCCCGGGAGATTTGCCCACGCCCCGGGCCCTGCCCCCCGGGCCCTGCCTGGTGGTCGTGGAACCCTCTTGCCTTCTGCCTGCGGGAGCGGTCAGGGGCGCAGGGATGACGCAGGGGACTGCCCACGGGGGCGGTGACTCAGGCCGGGGCGGGAGGCGTCCCGGGGCTCCTTGGCAGAGGGGAGGGGGCCGGTGACTCGGGGCCTGGCTTGCCCCTCGGGCCGCGGTGGGCACCCATCCTGAGCTCCTGGCCATCTCCTGCGGCGCCCACTCGGCCCCCCGAGGAATCAGCTCGGGGGCAGCCTCCGGCCCCCACCCCAGGGTCTCCCCAGTGGTCCGCAGACTCCTGGCCCCCCCAAGCTGCAGTCCGTGCCTGTGAAGGGGGTGGGACCCCTAGATGGCCTCAGGTGTCCCCGGTGTCCCCTTCCTGATGCCCCCTGGCCCCAGCCCCACTCTCGGCACACCCAGGACCGCAGGGCAACAGGGACCAGCCACGGCTCAGGCTGAGGGACAGGGGACCCCACGGAGGCAGGAGGGAGAGGCAGCCCCGCGCCCGGCCCCCTCCCTGCCGAGCCCCGTCACTCCCACGGGGGCTTGGTCAGAAGGTGGAAGTCCAGCCACAGGGACCACCTGGGGGGGTTCCAGCCAGGGGGGCCAGCCAGCGGGGGAGCAGGGGCTCACGCGTCTTAACCGCTTCCCTTTTCAAGCCTCCCTTCTCCCACCGTTTCTCCGTCCGTCCCGTAGAATCTCAAGGGCTTGGAGACGCGCCTCGGGTGTGGGGGCTTCTGCCTCCTCGCGGGGGGTGGTTGCTGCCGGCTGCGTTCTCCAGGGACCCCCGGTGCCTGGAGGAGCGCCTGGCCTGAGGCGGCGCTTCACACACTTCGAGGACGGGCAGGCGGGGGGAGGGAGGGAGGAGGGAGAAATGGACGGAAGGGTGGATGGGTAAGTGGAGGCAGGGAAGGAAGAGGGAAGGGCGGGTGGAGGGAGGGGTCTGCCCCCGGGACCCCGCGGGGCCCGCCCGCCCCCTGTGCACAGCCCCCAGGCAGAAGTGCAGGGAGCGGCGGGGCCCTGCCCGGGCTCCCCTGCCCACGTCCCCACGTCCCCGGGCGCGTCCTGGGTGGGCAGCCCCGGCCAGGCCCCGGCGGCGGGAGCGGGGCAGGAGGGGGGGCGGCGGCAGAGGGGGCGCGGCCAGCCTGCCCGGGGAGCGCTGCGGGCGGGCCGGGGCGGGGGAGACGCGGCAGCGGGGAAGGCCCCAGACGGCAGCTGCCCGGCTCCCGCGGCGTCAGGCGCCCGCTGGGCCCCAGGCCTGGCCAGGGCAGGCGGGCAGCGCCCCGGCCTCGAGCCCCCCCGTCCCTGCGCGCCCCTCCACTGCCGCCCTGGGGTCCCCTCCGCCCGGGGGCCCGGCCGCCCCGGGCTCTGACCTCGGCTCGGCCACGGGCAGAGGTGCCGCCCGCCGCGCCCGCGGGGCGCCTGCGCTCCCGGGAGGCGCGGCCTGCAGGAGCGACGGGCAGGAGCGTGGCCCTGGGCGCTGGGCCTGCCCCTCCCGCCCGCGGCCACCCGAGGGCCACTGTGAGCTGAGCGTCCGCTCGCCAGGAGCTGGGTGCCTGCCCGCCTGCGGTCCCGGCCGCCCCCTCCCCCTGGGGGAGACGCGGGGCCGGTCTCCGTGTGAGTGCGCCTCCCGCTCACGGGCTACGCCGCGCTGCCATCCCCGTGTCCCTGGCTTCCGGTGGCTTCCCGTCGCCGCAGTGACGCCCTTGCTCCTTTCCTCCGCATGCGAGACCCTGGCGGGCACTGCAGGCCGACAGCACCCATTCCTGGGCCTCTCCCCCTTCCTTGGGGCTGGTCTGCCTTCCCTTAGAGGGTGAAAAGGCCCCCACGAGGCCGAGGCTGGGGGACCTCCACCTGAGGGCCCTTTCCTCTTTCGGATGTGAGAGGTCACGTTATTTGGTGCTGTGGCAGCCATCTTGTGACCACGAGGAGACAAGCTCAAGGCGGGAAAATAAAAGTGACCGGAGCCTCGCCACAGCGTGGAGCTGCTGGATTATCTTGCCCTGACACACGTCAGCTGGGCAATTCTTTTGCTTGTAGCCAAAGCACCCTCACTGGGACCGAGGCGTAACACTAGCTGGTGCCCACCCGCCTTTTGGGCCCCACCTGCCATCACCGCACTTCCTGACGCACCTCGGCAGGAAACGTGCATTGCTTTCCCTTTGTTTTGCCTGCTTTTTGCAAGCTCCTCTGGTCTCCCCTACTTGGTGAACTCCTAGCCATCCTCCAAAGCCCATCTCAAATGCTCCAGCCTCTAGAAAGCTTTCTGAGTACTTCCAAGCTGAACTCAAGGCTCCCTCTTGCTATCTCATGTGACTTGGCTCTAGAATTACCCGCATAATTTGTGATTCTCTGCAATGGCACTGACTTCTGTACCTCTGTCCCCCTAGCTTTGTACCTGGTGCTTAGTAAGTGCTGACCACCCCCACCTCCTCCAGGCTCAGCCCTCCCGATGTGCTGCCCCAGTGGGCAGGGGGCCAGGCAGGGACCGGGCAGGGGCCGGGCAGGGGCCGGGCAGGGACTGGGCAGGGGCCAGGTAGGGGCCTGGGCAGGGGCCGGGCAGGGGCCGGGCAGGGACTGGGCAGGGGCCAGGTAGGGGCCTGGGCAGCGGCCGGGCAGGGGCCGGGCAGGGACTGGGCAGGGGCCAGGTAGGGGCCTGGGCAGGGGCCGGGCAGGGGCCGGGCAGGGACTGGGCAGGGGCCAGGTAGGGGCCTGGGCAGCGGCCGGGCAGGGGCCGGGCAGGGACTGGGCAGGGGCCAGGTAGGGGCCGGGCAGGGGCCGGGCAGGGGCCGGGCAGGGGCCTGGGCAGGGGCCGGGCAGGGACTGGGCAGGGGCCAGGTAGGGGCCTGGGCAGGGGCCGGGCAGGGGCCGGGCAGGGACTGGGCAGGGGCCAGGCAGGGGCCTGGGCAGGGGCCGGGCAGGGGCCGGGCAGGGGCTGGGCAGTGGCCGGGCAGGGGCCGGGCAGGGACTGGGCAGGGGCCAGGTAGGGGCTGGGCAGCGGCCGGGCAGGGGCCGGGCAGGGACTGGGCAGGGGCCGGGCAGGGGCCTGGGCAGGGGCTGGGCAGGGGCCGGGCAGGGGCCGGGCAGGGGCCGGGCTTTCTCCCCTCCCCAGGAGAAAGCAGCCCCTCGGTGAGCCCCAGGGTGCGGGGAGGGGCTCGCCACCAGACCCCACGGCCCCGCCATGTGGGCGCGGAGGCCCGGGCGGGGCAGGACGCCAGAGGCCACGGGCTGGTGGGGGCGGTGGGGCCTCTCTGGCGGGGGACTCTGCAGCATAGAGCGGGGGACGCTGGGAGTTTCGGAGCCGACATGACAGCCGTCTAAGTGCCGCGGCGGCGCTGGAGGCTGCGAGGGAGAGCGGAGGGCGCGGGGGCGGGAGCTGCCAGGCGCCCACAGAGCCTCCGCCAGCCCCGGGAGGGTGCTGGGGGCAGGGCCTGCGCCCCCCACCAGCCACGCGCAGCCCCGGGGAACAGGAGGCGTGGGCGTGGGCGAGAGCCGAGGGAGGCGCCCGCAAAGCCGCGCCCTGCCGGTGGGGGCGGCGGGCTGGAACCCGGAAAGGGAAGGGCCTGGGTGGACACGGGTGGGCTCCCCGCGGGGGTGGGGTGGGGGCGGCAGGCACCCTGTGAAGAGCACCACCCAGGGGTCCTGGGCCAGGCCGGGGTCTCAGAAGCCTCAGGGGAGCTGGAGCCTGAGAGCTGGAGCCCCCTGCAGGCCCCTGCAGCCCCCCCAGTCCCCCACAGCCCCCCGCAGCCCCCACAGCCTCCCCAGTCCCCCGAAGGCCCCCTGCAGGCTCCCACAGCCCCCCACAGCCCCCTGCAGCCTCTCTGCCCCCCAAGACCCCCACAGCCTCCCACAGTCCCCCACAGTCCCCTGCAGCCCCCACAGCCCCCCACAGTCCCCCGCAGCCCCCCGCAGCCCCCCACAGTCCCCTGCAGCCCCCCACAGTCCCCCACAGCCCCCCGCAGCCCCCCCCCATACCCCCGCAGCCTCCCTGCCCTCCCCGGACCCCTACAGTCTCCCGAGGCCTGGAGGTGCAGTTTGCCCTCCCCAGGCTGACCCCCCAAGCCGGTGGTCGCCGAGCTGGGGTGCAGGGGAGGGGCCCAAGAAGCGCAGCCGGGCGTTTCACACTCCCTGGGGCGACCGGCCGATGCCCCTGGGGTGTTTTATGCCCACGCCTCTCCTTGTAGGAACTCACCCACAGCAGACGAGCTTGGGGGATGCCCCCACCCCTCACCCCTGCCCCGGGCCCCCGCCAGGCCCCTCGCAGCAGGGGGCCTCCCATGAACACCCGCCCCTCCCGCACGCGCTCACGGCGCAGGGCAGACAGGTGCGGGCCGCAGGGACCCGGCGCACCCGGGGAGCTCAGGGAGGGGCCTCCAAGGGTCCTGGGCCCCAGGGCCTCCGCCGCGCTGCCGGGCGCCCACATCCGGCCACCGCCGCAGCAGCGGGTCTCCCGGTCCCTTCCCGCCCCCAAGCAGGGGGCGCCGCACCCCTTCCAGGAGCCTCTCCCCGACCCCGCAGGTGGGGGGCGCGGGCTCCACTCGGCAGAAGACCCCAGCCCCCTGCCCCGGGCGTCTCTAAACACAGCCCCCGCAGCCAGGGTCAGAGGCGGGGGCCACGAGGCCTGCGCTGGGGCCCCGGGCCTCGGGGGGCGCAGGGCAGGGGGAGCGGGGTGCTGGGACGGGCTGCGGGTTTAAGACCTGCCCACGCCCCGTCCACACACGCAGCAAGGGGCACCAGGAAAGTGCGAGGTCCGGGACGGAGGTCCTCCCGGAGGCGGCGGCTGCGCAGAGCCTGGGCGGGGCGGGGGGCAGGGGAGCAGCTCTGTCCCTTCACGGCTAACGGCCCTGTCCAGGAGGGTCGGCCCCTGCACGCGGGGCCCTAGACGGGCTGCTGAGCACCAGCCATCGCACGCGCTTCCTTACTGCATTTGGTTGTTCGTTTGCCTCCTGTCGCGGTCGCCAGGGGTCTCTGCGTGACAGGCGGTCACGGGAGAGGTTGGTGAGGGACACGACCGCGAGGTCAGAGGAGCCTCCCGACGTCAAGGGGTCCAGCCGGGGCAGGGGCCGCTGCCGCCAGGAGCCTGCGCAGGCCTCGGCCCGACGCGGAACGCGGGGGCGGCAGTCCCAGGCCGGCCGTGCCCCCGCCCTGCTCAGGAAACGGAGCCGTGAGGAGTCACCCGCGGGCGCCCAGTGGGTGGCCCCTTCCCCGACTTCGCAGCGCTGAGGCCCAGCCTGGGGGTCCCAGGCGCGTGGGGGGAAGCGGGGGGAGCAGGGGCCAAACCAACAGACCCCGCGGCTCCAGGCGAGGGGGGGGGGCTCAGGCTTGGCGCCGAGACCCCCGGCTGGACCCTGTGGGTGTGTGGCCCCACCCACCTGCCCCCCAGCAGAGGCAGCCCACGGGGGGGGGGGGCCCCGAGCCCCAGAGACCACTGCGCAGCTCCTCCCCCAGGCAAGCCCACCGGGGGACGTGGGGGCAGCGCGACGTCCGGCCCCCCCACCCCCGGCCTCCCTGCCCTGCCCCTGGCCAGCCCCATGCCGGCCCGGGGACCTGCCGGAGGCGCAGGCTAGGACCTGGGGAGCAGCGTGGAAGCACCCTCCTCCCCGCTCCCCCCTCCTCCCCGCTCCCCCCTCCTCCCCGCTCCCCCCTTCTCCCAGCTGCTCCTCCTCCCCGTGCTCCTCCTCCCGGTGCCCCTCCTCCCCGCTCCCCTCCTCCCCGCTCCCCCTCCTCCCCGTTCCCCCTTCCCCCGGCTCCCCCTCCTCCCGGCTCCCCCTCCTCCCCGCTCCCCCTCCTCCCCGCTGCCCCTCCTCCCGGCTCCCCCCTCCTCCCGGCTCCCCCCTCCCCGCTCCCCCTCCTCCCCGCTCCCCCTCCTCCCGGCTCCCCCTCCTCCCAGCTCCCCCTCCTCCCCACTCCCCCTCCTCCCCGCTGCCCCTCCTCCCTGCTCCCCCCTCCTCCCGGCTCCCCCCTCCCCGCTCCCCCTCCTCCCGGCTCCCCCCTCCCCGCTCCCCCCTCCCCGCTCCCCCTCCTCCCCGCTCCCCTCCTCCCCGCTCTCCCTCCTCCCGGCTCCCCCCTCCTCCCCGCTCCCCCCTCCTCCCCGCTCCCCCCTCCTCCCCGCTCCCCCCTCCTCCCAGCTCCCCCCTCCTCCCCGCTCCCCCTCCTCCCTGCTCCCCTCCTCCCGGCTCCGCCCTCCTCCCCGCTCCCCCTCCTCCCGGCTCCCCCCTCCTCCCGGCTCCCCCCTCCTCCCCGCTCCTCCTCCTCCCGGCTCCCCCCTCCTCCACATGCCCCCTTCCTCCCCGCTCCCCCTCCTCCCGGCTACCCCCTCCTCCCTGTGGCCCCCTCCTCCTGGCTCCTCCTCCTCCCGGCTCCCCCCTCCTCCCTGTGCCCCCCTGCTCCCCGCACCCCCGTCCTCCTGCTCCCCCTCCTCCTGCTCCCCCTCTTCCCCACTCCCCCCTCTTCCCACTCCCCCCTCCTCCAGCCCTGTGGGGACTCACAGCGCCCACCCTCTGGGACAGCGAGCCCTGGGAGGGGCCCTCAGGGCAGACCCAGCCCCCTCCTCCAGCCCGCGGCCACCTCCTGCTCCACAGAGCACCCACAGGTGGCCTGGGAAAGAAAGAAAGGTGCGTGGCCCCCTAGCTCCCCAGAACATTGGCCCAAGCCCCGGCTACCACTGGACGTGGACTCGGGAGGACTTAGGGGGACTCAGGTGGACTCAGGTGGACTCAGGTGGACTCAGGTGGACTTCTGAAGACTGCGCGCCCAATCCAAGCCCTCACCTGAACAAGAGGAAAGGGGGGTCGGGTCCCCCGCCAGGCCCACGGCTTTCTCCGCACTGGCAATCGAGAGAGGAAGAGGGTCCAGCCACAGGGCGTGGGGGGCGCAGGACAGGCTGCTCTGCAGGCCACTGCCCGTCTCGGGTCTCCAGGTGCTGCCAGGAGGAGGGGATGGACCCCGAGGGACCCAAAGCTTCTGCCCCCAAGAACCCCAAGGCCGCCTTCAGGCTGGGTGGGAACAAGGTGACAGAGGTGACGGTTCAGGAGGCCGCGTGGCCAAGCCCCCCAGCCCGCCCCCTGGGGCGCAGCCTGTTTCCAGGGCAGCCAGCCTGGGCGGCTGTCAGGGCTGTCTCCTGATGACAGCCAGAGCCTTAGGCTCCTTTATTACTCATAATTACTGCCATTAGGGGGCTCTGTTCTCTTTATTTTGGAAATAAAACCATTTTAAGTCCCCAAGGCAAGTGGGAGCAGCCAGCTTGGGGCTCCCCGGGAGGAAAGCAGGGGCCGCGGAGGCTGTCCCCCGTGTGCGGCCGTGGAGCCAGCGCCCCCAGGCTCCCAGGCTCCTGCTGTCGGGTGACGCCACCGGACTTCCAGGCGAGGGGCTGAGGGCCGGCCCTGGGGTGGTGGGCCTTGGGGTGAGCCACAGAAGCCGCCTCGGGTCTGGTCGCGGGGCCCCCTTGCTTCTCCTGCCAGCCCTGCGGTCCCACCACCTCCAGGGGACCACGTTCGACCCCCACTGCAGCCAGGTGGGCTGTGCAGCCCCTGTTCCCCTGTACGGTGAGAAAACACAGGCTCAGGGTGCTCAGGTGGGACCTGCGGGGCTGGCTCCTGGTGAAAGGAAGGCACCAGAAGAGTAGAAAGTGCTCAGAGGCCAGCGCTGAAGGGCCCTGAGGCGTTCTAGAGCAGCCCCGAAGGGCCTTGAGACATTCTAGAACAGCGCTGAAGGGCCCTGAGGCATTCTAGACAGTGCTGAAGGGGCCCTCAGGTGTTCTAGAGCAGCACTGAAGGGGCCCTGAGGCGTTCTAGACAGTGCTGAAGGGGCCCTCAGGTGTTCTAGAGCAGCACTGAAGGGGCCCTGAGGCGTTCTAGACAGTGCTGAAGGGGCCCTCAGGTGTTCTAGAGCAGCACTGAAGGGGCCCTGAGGCGTTCTAGACAGTGCTGAAGGGGCCCTCGGGTGTTCTAGAGCAGCACTGAAGGGGCCCTGAGGCGTTCTAGACAGTGCTGAAGGGCCCTGAGGCATTCTAGAGCAGCCCCGAAGGGCCTTGAGATGTTCTAGAGCAGCACTGAAGGGGCCCTCAGGTGTTCTAGAGCAGCTCTAAAGGGCCCCTGAGGCGTTCTGGAGCGATGCTGGTGGGCCCCTGCGGCATTCTAGAGCAGCGCTGAAGGGCCACTCAGGTGTTCTAGAGCAGCCCGGAAGGGCCTTGAGGCGTTCTGCGGAGGAGGTCGGCTAGTGGCCCAAGGGGACCCCGGGGGTTAGGGCAGAGGCCCAGAAGCCTCCTCTCCTGCCCCACACAAGACCTTTTCTCACCTTCCTTGCCTGGTCCTGACGCAAAATATGTGCCCTCAGCCTGCGTGCTGGGTGCGGGCCCGGTCCAGGGCGGCTTCCTGGAGGCGTCAGCATGTGCCCTTCTAGGCGGGCTTCAAGTGCCTCCAGCCACACTCTGAATTGGTTTCATCAGCTGCCTGCCCAGAGCTGGGGGTGGGGACACTCGTGGGCCCTCTCTTCTGTTGATGGAGGACGAGCTCCAAGGGGCCGGGGCAGCTGCCGGGGTAAAAAGAGGAGGCCGGGTGTCCAGGCCACTTCCGAGCCCCGGCCCCGCCTCCGTAAAATGGCAGCAGTGAATGCTCTTTCCAGGCTGGCACTCGAGGGGTCCCCACTCCAGGGGGGATCAGGAAGAGGCCAACAGGCGGCAGGGGTTCCTCTCCGAGGCGGGACAGGAAGGCCTCAGCGCCAGGCCCCCCCGGCTGCCCTCCCCAAAGCCGGGCTCCAGCGGGGAGACGCCCACCTCGTCGTCAGGGCAGGAGGTGGCCGGAGCCGCAGGGGCCTCTGCCACCAACATCACACCCGCCCCCCGCAGTCCTGCCAGCCCGCCGGGCTCTGCCTCCATCCCAGCACGTGGCTGAGGTAAGGGTCGTCAGCGTGCATCAGGTGCGCCCAAAGATACAGCTCCAGGAACCCACGCAAACGGAGACACCGCGGAACCACCGCTCGGCTCGAGCCCAGAGGCGCCTCCGAGGCTCTGGTTCACTAGCCTTCTTCCGCCCTTCGGGCTTCATTATTACTATTTCTCCTTTAAGCAGGCAAAAGTCTTTTAAAAGCCCAGGCTCGTACTTTTTGTCCGAGTACTTATCCCCTCGGGCGCTTTCTTTTCCTTTCCCGTAGCCTTGGGCTGCCTGCGGGATCTCTTTCCTTTGGCCTCAGGAACTTCCATCCGAGTCCCTCGTGGTGATGAGTCCTCGCAATGAATTGTCTCAGCTGTCATTGTCTGAAATTACTGCATTTGGCCTTTACCTTTGGAGGCTATTTGGGGGCATAGAAGCCTAAGCGCCTGTGAGCCCTTCGGAGCTGTCCCCCCTTTAGTTCTGATGAGAAGTCCGCTGCAATTCTCACTGCTGTTCCCCTGAACTTAATAGACAGTCTTTCCTGGCTGACACCAGCCTTCGCCTCTGTTTCCTGCAGTCTGAGCGTAGTGTGCCCAGGTGTCCCTTCCTTGCGTTTTTCCTGCTGGGGACGCCCGAGGCTTCTGGGCTCTGTGACTTGAGGCCTTTCATCAATTTTAGAAAATGTTGAGCCACTCTCTCTTCAGTTCTCCTCTTCTGGGATTCCAATTACACATATGTCACATTATTTCATATTGTTCCTTAGACGTTTGATGCTCTCTTCCAAAGGTGGGCGAACTTTCTCGCTCAAGGCCCAGAATAGTTGAGGCTTTGCGGCTGTGTGCTGTGTCCTGGCTACCTGGCCATCGCCACGTGGAACTGATGAAGCCGTAGACACAAACAGGTATGTCTGGGTTCCGGTAAAACTTTACACAAACAGGCAACAGGCCAGAGCAGGTCCATGGCCTCCTCGTTAGCTGGCCCTTGTCCATTCTGCTGTTTTCTCTCTGGACAATTTATCTTGACCTGCGTGGCGTTCAGTGCTGCTTTCTTCCATGGCTCACCCCCTGCCAGCACTCCTATTCAGTAATTCCTCATTTCATACATCGTGTTTTCAGCTCTAAAGTTTCCTTTCGGTTATTTTTTAGATTTACCACTTCTCTGTTGTTGGTTCCTCTTTATCTCAAAACGCTTTAACATGTTTATAACAGTTATTTTAATGTCCTTATCTGTTCGTTACAATATCTAGTCATTGGTGGGACTGCTTTTATTGATAGATTGCTTTCACTTGATTTATGAATTACATTTTCCTGCCTCTTCGTGTGTCTTGTGATTTTTGTAGTGCATGCCAGAGACTGTGTATAATGAATACTAGAAACTGAAGTTGGGGTCTTCACCCAAGAAAAGACACATCCTTTCCTCTCTCAGACAGCTGGTGTGAGAGGCTCGTCACCCATCTTCTCGAGGGTTGAGCTGGGGGAGAGCTGAGCTGCAGCTTTAGGTTTTCTGTCCACCCGCGGTTTTAATTATTCTGGGGGTGAGCTCAGCTCCCTTCCTCCAGCAGGACTTTGGATCGCAGGCCTGAGACTCTCTCGCTCGCTGATGAGAAGGGAGCCCTGAGGGTGGGGTCTCCAAGTCCCTCCACCAGCCCCACTGCTCCCGCCCCCACCCCTCCCCAGACCAGGCAACTGCCTCCTGGCAGGGGAGCAGCCGGCAGGCTCGTCCTGCCTCTCCTGGGAAGGGCTAGCCCCCCCCCCCCGTCCTTTCACTTCTTTAGACTTTCGGCGTGTCCACAGCTCTGGTTTTGAGGGAAGCGGGTTTTTGGTTTTCCGAGGCCTCGTCTGGTGTGCCCCGTTGCTGGGGCAGGGTCAGCGGTCTCTCACGACCTTCTAAACTGACCAGAGGCCGCCTCTGTGTGTCCTCTTAGCCCCCGTCGGCTCCGTCCGCTGGGCAGGTCGAGGGCCGGCGTCACTGCCCCCGACTCACAGTGGAGGCCATAGAGCACGTGCTCAGAAGACATGGCGCAGCCACGTGCGGCGCCTCTGCGTCAGGCCGTGTGGGCTCGTGGGGCCGGCCCTTGTCCTTGCAGCCCCGGGTGGGCTGTCGGCCGTCACGCTAGGCCGACGGGCGCTGCGACGGGCCCTGCCCCGGGACCTGGCCTGCCCGACCCCTGGGTGCCCTCCTCCCTGGATTGGAGAGGAGCTCCCAGCAGCCCCCGCGAGGCTGGGGCCCCCCTCCTGGGAGCCACGGGCAGGCTGTGCCCACCCCTCCCTCAGGACACAGCCCCCTGCTCTCTGGTTTCCCTGAGGCTCCAAATGCCCTCAGCTTCACCGGCCCCGTCAGCGAAACCCTCTAAGCCGGTCTCCTGGCAGCCGCGCAGGATGGCGCCTTCCACACGGCGCGTGGTGGGGCCAGGGCACCCCGTTGTCACTGGGCCCTCACCGCCGTCCCGCTGCCGCCACGGCACTCAGCCCCAGGTGTGACCCACGTGGTCTGGTCGTAAGTGGCTGCAGTGTCCAGCTTGGGGCAGTGAGGATGCGAGCCAGCCAAACTCCGCACACCCCAGACATGTTCCCGCTCCCCGGGCCAGGCCACCTCCGGGGCCATTTGTCCCCTGGGCACCTGGGGGCCTGTCCTTCTGGTGGGCAAGGACAAACGCCTCCCCCAAATTAATCCCTTCAGGCTTCAGTCCTGCCCTCCCCCCTCCCCACCCCAAGCTTGGAAATGGAGGCTAGTTCAAGACCGTCCCCAAGTGGCAGGACGGGGGCGACGGATGACCCTGGCACCCCTGAATGGCCCCATCTCCCAGGACCCATCACCTGCACTCTCCCCTGAGAGCCTTAGGGGGTCGGGGTCCTCCAGAGCTTGCCCACCGCGGGGTCCCGCCTTCCAGACACCTGGCCTGCAGGACCCTAAAGCACTCGCGAACGCCAAGGGCGGGGCGCTCACCAGTGGGTCCCCGGCAGACGGAGGGCCGCGTTGGGGTCCCAGGGCGCCGGCTCTCACGGTCCCGGGTCCCCAGTGTGGCCGAGCCAGGGCCCGTCCGTGGGCAAGGCTCTGCGGCCCTCCCCGACCTGGGCAGGCCGCGTCCAGGCCGCACGCTCCGCCCTGGGGGCCGGGAAGACTCCCCCGCGGCTCGGCTGAGATGTGCGGCCAGGGGCCAGGCCACCAAGGGCCCGCCCATCAGAGCCGGCAGGGGGGCGCTTTGGGGCTCGCCGTCTCGCTCAGATCCCAGCCCTGTGGCCTCGGCCGCCTTCCTGGCCCGTGAGGATCCGTTCGGCCCCTGAACGCGGGGGCCCGGTACACGCACACACGGCACAGGGCCCCGCCTCCGCGCCCGCGCCCAGGAACCGCAGGTGCGCGCAGGCTCCCCGCAGCGGCCCGCGACAGAGCAGGGAGGACGCCGGAGCCGAAGGCCGCGCGGTGGGAGGCGCCAGCCCTCTTCAAAGACGGGGCTGGGGACCCGCACGGCTGAGCCCCACTCCTTCCTTCTGAGATCCCCGGATTCTGAGCCGCTCTCTTCGCCACTCCGGGCCCTGGCGGGCCTGCTGCCCTCCCCCCCGGAAGAAGCCGCGCCCCGGGGCCCCGACGCCGCCGCGTGCCCGCTCGGGCAGTGGCCTCAAGCTGGACACGCGGTGCTCTCGGCTTGGCCCTCCGGGCCCGGAGGGGAAGCGGCGGTGACAGTGAGGGCGGGTGCTGGCTCGATGGCCGCACAGTGCATTCCGCCGAGGGCGCGTGTCCTCGCTGGGCCGTGAGCGACGACGGCCACGCGGAGGCGCTGCGCCCAGAGGCTGGGAGCAGACGGGGCGGGCAGGAGGGTGGCCCGCGTGCCGAGGGGCGTCTGTGTGGGAACCGCCACCCTCCCGCCGCGTTTTCCAGGGTGCCGGACAGACTCCTCGCGAGGGACCCGCCCCCCGAGCCCCCACCCCTGGCCAGGGCTGGTACTGACCGGCCCCAGGAGGCCAGGGGCCTCGGAGCAGGGGTGGGGACGCCGAGCCCTGGCCACTCGGTTGGAGTCTGCAGGCCTCGGGGTGCACCTGCCAGCTCCCCACTCGGGGGTCCCGGGGAGGCACAGCCCCCGCCACCCAGTGCCCGCCAAGAGCGGCTGCTTCCCAAAGAGAGCCACGGCCTTGCAGCCGCACTGCATGTGCAGACCCTGCTCGAGTGCATGGAGCTTTCCAGTTCGCAAAGCGCCAGCTGGGAGGGTCTGGAAGGGACCTCCCGAGGGGGCCGCACGGCCGGCAAGGGCCAGGCAGGGCCATCTCCCACCTCCCGGGGCCCAGGGCCCGAGGACAGCTGCCCCGGCCCCCGGCTGCCTCCGGCCGGCCCTGGGAGGGTGGGAGGCCAGCCTGCCCTCCCCGGCGCTGGCCAGGCCATTCCAGCCTGTGATTGGGAGGTGACGAGGTCAGAGCTCATGGCAGTGACCCCGCTCCCTTCCGCTCAGCTCCACAGAGCCCTCCCCGCTCCAGCCCCCGCGGAGCCTGGCGGCCACTGGCCTCCGGGGTGGCGGGTGCCGGTGGTGGGGTGAGGGGACGGTCAGGCCTGGTGCCAGAGGCCGGGGCCGCACGGCCGCTCACGTCCGCACATTTCTGAGCGGCCACGTCCCCTGGCCTGCGTCCAGGCCCGAGGCCCCCGCCCTCCGCCGGGGGGACCGCCTTCCGCGCTCGGCCCGAGGGGCCCAGGACGCCAGCTGGCTCGGCCGCGCCTGACCTCAGCGGTGAGGCCCGAGGAGGCCACGCCCTCCAGGCCCTCCCTGCCCAGCCTGCTGCAGTCAGGGGCTGAACATCCGAATCCCGACCCCCCCCCCCCGCCCCGTTCCCCTGCGGCCCCGCGGGGACTGTTCCCCCCTGCGCGGCTCCCGCCCCCAGCGCCGGCCCTTCCCCGCCTGCCGGCCTCTGCCTTTCTCAGCACCTGCGTCAGGCACGCGCACCTGCTCACGGCCCACCCAACCCTCCACCCCGCGGGATCTGGTTCAGCTTTCCCTGGCCCCTCCCCGCTCCCACCCCCACGTGGTCTGTAAATACCCGTGGACTCCCGAAGGCAGGCCTGGGCCTGCGCGCGCCCGGCTCAGTTTGCATCGACGGTCTTGCAACCTGGGCCTCTGTCTGACTGTAGGCTCTCCAGGTGGGTCGTGGCTCTGGCTGCCCGTGGCTGCCCGTGGCTGCCCGTGGCATGGGCTTGCCCCTCCATTCTCCTCACGCAGACCACGCATCTCAGTCCCTCTCCGCAGCCGTAAACACCACCGCTGTGGACGTCCTCACGCAGGTTCCCGGGAGACCTGCCTGGGCGTTCCTTGGGCAGGGGCCCGGCCGTGGGGACACATCCCGGGGTTTATTCGCTCCCGCCAGCTGCCGGCGGGGTCTGCCTCCCTCCGCGTCCCCGCTGACCCCTGCCGCGCCCACCTTCCGTGTTCTGACGTGAAGGGGGTCTCGTGGTGTTTTTATGGGCGCTCCTCGGATTTTCTGAAGCTGGAGCACCCCCTCCTTAGTAACAGCGGTGGGTGACATTCCAGACCCGTCACCACCGGTGCCCCTGGCCAGGCAGCAGAGGCGGGCACCCAGCGCAGGGGAGCCCTGGAGCTGCCGGCACCGGGGGCGTGGCCGGCGGCCCCCATGGGAACCCTCGCCCCGTTCCTCTGCCTCCAGGGGGGAGAGCCTGGGACAAGGAACGAGGGGTGAGCGCGGATTAGGGGGTGCGGGACCAGGGCGATGAGAGGCCAGGGAAGGCGCGGTGGGGGGCAATTCCAGGTGCTTCCACGCGGCCCAGGGAAGAGAGGGGCAGAGGGCAAGTCCACGGGCCCTGGCGCCCCCCACCCGCCACCTGCCGCCCGGGCGCGTCGCAGGCCGTTTCCTCAAAGTCCGAAAGGGACAGGGCGGCCTCGGCTGGCAGGTGCAGACGGGGCCCGGGAAAGGGCATCCTGTGGCAGCACCAGCCCGCGCCCTGGAGAGCTCCCTGCCCTTTGCCCTCCTCGTTCCTTCCCCTTCGTTCCCTCCGAGGATGCCCTAGACAATGCAGAGTCCCGCCCGCCCGCCCGCCGCGGTCCCCGCTCCTCTGGGGTTCCTGGTTGGTCTTCCTCTCCCCCGAGTCACCCCTCAACTATCCGTGACGGCCGGACCCTGGGACCCGGTCCAGTGTGTCCTCTCCCACGCGGTTGTGTAGACGTCATGCGTGGCATTTAGCCACGGGGTCGCAGTTGTCCCCGAGAGCCGGCCTGGCCCGCTCCTTTGCCAGCCGCGCTGCCCGGGGAACCGCCCCAAAGCTGCCGCCTCCTCTCCTGGCCACAGCCGCCCGGGTGCCAGGTCAGCCCAGCCCATGGGGGCCCCTGCGGCCTTTGCCGACCGCGCGGGGGCACAAAGCGGCCCAGGGCAGCGAGGGCTGGCACCGGCCACCCCGGGGGCCTCTGCTGCTGGTGATGAGAGGAGTGAGGGAGGCTGGGAAAGTCTACTCCCCGCCCTGGCCAAGGACGCTTCCAAGCAGAGGGCGGCCCAGGCTGCAGGAGGCACAGGGGGCCGAGGCTGGGTCATGAGCGGGGAAAGCTGAGGGGCAGGACGGGCAGGACGGAAGAGGAAGGAGACCAGGAGGATGAGCCAGTCGCGGCGGGCGAGGAGGGGTGCTGGGAAAGTTGACGCCATCCAAAAGGTCATTTAAAATGACTTGTTCTGGGAAGCGGATGTGGCTCAAGGAGCTGGGCGCCTGCCTGCCACACGGGAGGTCCCGGGTTCAGTTCTCGGTGCCTCCTAAAAAAGATGAGTAGGGCGGCGGACTAGGCCCAGTGGATAGGGCGTCTGCCTACCACATGGGAGGTCCACGGTTCAAACCTGGGGCCTCCTTGACCCGTGTGGAGCTGGCCCACGTGCAGTGCTGATGTGCGCAAGGAGTGCCGTGCCACACAGGGGTGTCCCCCATATAGGGGAGCCCCACGCACAAGGAGTGCGCCCCGTAAGGAGAGCCGCCCAGCATGAAAGAAAGTGCAGCCTGCCCAGGAATGGCACCGCACACACAGAGAGCTGACGCAGCAAGATGACACAACAAAAAGAAACACAGATTCCCGTGCCGCTGACAACAACAGAAGCGGACAAAGAAGACGCAGCAAACAGACACAGAGAACAGACAACTGGGGTCGGCGGGGAGGGGAGAGAAATAAACAAACACATCTTTAAAAAAAAAAAAAGACGAGCAAGACAGCAAGCTGATGTGACAGGCTGGCAAGGCAAACAGATGCAATGAGATGACTCAGAGAGACAATACAACGAGGAGATAGACAAGAGACACAACAAGAAGGGAATGGAGGTGGCTCGAGTGACTGGTGCCTCACTCCCACTTGGGAGGTCCCGGGTTCGGTTTCCAGTGCCTCCTAAAAAGAAGATGAACAGAGAGCAGACAAAGAGTGCAAATAATGCGGAGAGTATGGGGGGGTGGGATACATAAAGATAAATCTTTTTTAAAAATTAGAAATAAAACATTGAAAGGACATGTTCTGCAGGGCCTGGTGAGACCCCCCTCAGGACCCCTAGGTGCTCCTGGGAGTCCTCTGTTCCCCTGATGCCCGGGGGGGGCGGTCCACGGGGACCCAAGGAGGGCAGCTGTGGCCAGACCAGATCCCAGTGCAGGTGCCCAAGTGCAGCGCATGGGGGTCCCCGAGCCGAGCCCCCGCAGTCACGGAGCCAGCCCGGGGGCTCTGGGGACAGCGCCGGCCCCTCGCTGAGGACGCGGAGCCCACCGCCCGAGAAGCGGCCGCAGCCTGGCGATGGCGCCGAGCCCGGCTCTGCTTTGGACCCGTGAGTCGCCGCTCCGGGCGCTGAGCAGGTTCACTGTGGCCGCCCCCGAGGCCGCCCCCCAAGAGCACAGGGCCCCGCCATGGGCGCGGGGACCGCCTCCCCGGATGTCCCCCTGGAGACGCCCCCCCGCTCTGTCGGCCTTGTATGCCACTGCGTGTATTTTCCAGGCCGCCTGGGATGCTTTTAGGGTCCCGGCGCGCACTCTCGAGCGACGGGCTTTCCCGCAGCCTCGGGGGCCTCCATCGCTTTTGTGGGAAGAGGAACAAATGAATGGGTGAACCGTGGGGCGGCCGAGAGGTGACAACCCCCCCCCACAGCAGGGACCCCGCATTCTCGGCCGGCGGGCCCCTCTCCCGGGCCAGGGCCCCTGCCCCCGCCCTCCTCGGCCACCTGCACCTGGGGCCTCCTTCGGCCGCGAGCACAGCGAGCCCCAGGGGCGCAGCGGGCACCAAGGCGGGTCCTGTCCCCGGAGCCGCCCCTGCTTGGCCCCCTCTGGCCGGATGGGGCGCGGGATTGGCTGAGAGCTGCAGAGGGTCGGCGGGAGCGCGAGACCCCCCTCAGGCACCATCGGCGAGGGCCTTGAGGGGAGCGGGCGGCGACGCGCCACGGGGGGATGGGCGTGGCTTCCGGTGTGGGCTCTGGAGTGGGGAGAAGGTTCCAGGCCCGGGGCTGCGCGCACGGTGCGTCTGTGGCGTTCAGAACAAGGAGGTCTAGAGCAGAACGGGGGGCGGGGGTTGCCCGGGCGGGGGGCGGGGGTAGAAGGCCTGGGGTTTCTTTAGAGGGTGATTAAAAATAAAAGGTTCTAAAATGGACCGTGGTGACGGTGGCACAACGTGTGACTAGATAAAACCCTTGAGCTGATGCCCTATGCGGTAGGCTGTCGCCTGAGATTATATCTCGATTAAGCCGTCACCCAAAAGATCGCCGTCAAGGGCGCGGGCACCGGCTCGGCCCGCACGGCGCCTCCTCCAACCCGCTGCTTTCCCCGGGAGGGAGGCACGACGGCCCGGAGCCCGGAGCCAGCAGCTGCCACCCGCACTGGGCTCCTGCCCCCCACCAGCTCCCCACGCTGGCCTTGCCGCGCGTCTCCAGGTGGCGGGAGCAGGACCCCGAGGCCTCCCCGCGCAGCACCCGGAGCCCGGAGCCAGCAGCCCCCGCAGCAGCTTCATGTAGTCACGGATTCCAGAAACAGGCACCAGATTAGGCCGTAAACTGGTCTGTACTGGGGCGTGATTAAGTTATGATTAGGGCTGTGATGGGGCCACGTCCGCAGGGAGTTGAGTCCCCGTCCCTCGGTGGGTGGGACTCCCAGATTAAAGGCATGGCAAAGGACAGGGCTTTGAAGCTGGAGTTTTGAGCTGGAGCCCAGGAAGTGAACACACAGGAGATGAACACAGAGGAACAGAGACGGCTCCTTAGACACGCAGAGGCCCCAGGGAGAGCCTCACAGTCCACAGCTGACCTTGTGGCGGAAACAGGAGCTGAGCCCAGAGGAGCCCAGGAAGCCTGAGCCCTGGCAGACGTCGGCAGCCACCTTGCTCCAACACGTGGAAATAGGCTTTGGGGAGGAAAGTAACTTATGCTGTACGGCCTGGTATCTGTAAGCAACTACCCCAAGTAAATACCCTTTATAAAAGCCAACCCATTTCTGCTACTTTGCATCAGCGCCCCTTGGCTGACTATCACACCCAGTTCTAGAAATCTAGCATGAAGAGCCTCCAGCACGGAGGAGAACGCACGACGCAGCGACGGGCCCGTGCGGCCTTCTTTGCCGTGGTGAAGAACCCAAAGCCGCCCTGATTTCCAGCAAGCAGAGCTTTAGACAAGCCCGAACTGCACCCGCGCCCTCTAAGGGGGGCCTGTGCGGCCAGCAGCGAGTGGCGGTGCTGCGCGTGCCCCGTGGAGAGAGGACACAGACGGTGGGGACAGAGGGGCACCGCCATGCGCACGGCATGAGGGACGGGCAGCGTGCTGGCGGGGTGCCCCCTGCTTTTCTTTACACGTCCCTTACCAGCTGGGGAACGGGGCCTGTGGGCAGGGGCCGGGAGGCTCGTGGCTGCTGGGGGACCTGGGGGGGCGGGCACCCTGGGCCGTGGCAGAGTCGGGCATGGTAGAAGGAGCTCCCGGGGGACCGGCTCCCCCAGGCCAAACGCCCCACGTGGAATCGTAACCTTCTCCTGGCCAGAGCCCTCCATGGCCCCTTCTGTGTCCTTGTCCCTCTGGTCTGGCAGGGAGGTGTCGTGGGCACGGCTGGGTTCCAGTAAGGCCCCCGGGCAGGGAGGGTGGGGGTGCGGGGGCAGGGAAGCCAGGCTGGCGACGGGAGCGGCCCCTGGGCTCAGCGTGGAGCTGGCCAAGAGCTGACTCTGGACTCCTGCTCCAGTGCTCACCCCCCGCCACCCCATCTCACAGGGGCACCCAGCAGGACGCCCCAGCCCCACCCCAGGGGGCGGCCGAGGGGAGGCTGCACGGTGTGGGAGGAGGGGGTGGGCAGCCACGAGGCGGGCACAGTGGGACCGAGGGACCGTGAGCACGTTCCGGTCGTCCCAGGCGCTGGGCCACCGCTCAGGCCAGCCAGGAGCCGCCGGCCCAGAGTGCCGCGCCCTGCGGGGACCGCCTTCCCAGCAGCCCGTTCGCGCCAGCGGAGCTTCTGGGCCACGTCCAGGTGCTCAAGCCCCAGGCCCCGGCTCTCCCCCGGCACGCGGGGTGCGGCAGGGGAAGCAGAGGGCGCTCCCCGGGGTCAGCGCCCCCACCCCGCGTGGCTGGGGGGCGCGTGGCAGTGCTTCCCGCAGCGTCCAGGCCGCCTGCCCCCCCCCCGGCCTCCCCTTGGACAGCCCCTGCCGGCTGCTGGACGAGGCGCCGTGGACTGGCCCGGCCCCACCCTGACCAGAGCTGCCGGCTCGTCCACCCTTGACCTCGCCCCATGACTCATCGCGGGTACCCGCGCCCCACGGCTGCTGGGAAATGGGACCCCTGCCTTCCACCGGCGGGGCGGCCAGCAGGACCCCGAAGCGAGGCCGGCAGAGCCGGCAGCTGGGGGGCGGCAAGGAGGCCGGCGGGAGGGGGCGGCCAGGCCGCGAGGGGGGGAGGGGGCAGGAAGGGGGGAGGCCGGGGGGGGGGGGAGGGCCCGCCACCTTCCTTGGGATTCGGCCTCGACTCTGGGGTGTGGACGTGGGAAGCACCCGCCCTGGGAGCCCCTCCTCTGCCGCGCCTCTGCCCCCAGCTGGAGGGACCTGCGGGGGACGGGTGGGCCACAGTCGGGGCGGTGGGCCTGGTGCGCGAGCCGCGCCCCCGCCGAGCCGCTGCCCCTCCCGGACTCCCGTCCCTCGTGCGCGAACGGCTGGCCGAGGCCCCTGGGGCGGCTGCGCCGTGGCGGGGGGCTCCGTACCCAGGGCCCACCACTCACCTCCCGCGCGCAGGCCCACGTCCCGGCCTCCGCTTCACGGCGCCGGGGGCTCTCGGGCACCCCGTGGAGAGGGGCCCGTGGTCTTGGTGTCCACCCGAGGCCCACTGGACCTCCGCGTTGCCGGGAGCGACGGTCGTCCCGGGTGCTGGCACGAAAAGTGGGAACCACCTCGGACTTTGCCTCTCGGCTCAGCCTCTGCTGAGGCCTTCCCCGCGGTCCTCGCGTCAGAGCAGGGCCGGGCCCACCCCAGGTGAGCAGGACCCCTCAGGCGAGCAGGGCCCCCCCAGACGAGCAGGGCCCCCCAGGCGAGCAGGGCCCCCCAGGAGAGCAAGGCCCCCCCAAGCAAGCAGGGTTCACACCCAGGGCAAGGAGTGCGCCCCGTAAGGAGAGCCGCCCAGCGCGAAGGAAAGCGCAGCCTGCCCAGGAATGGCGCCACACACACACAGAGCTGACGCAGCAAGATGACACAACAAAAAGAAACACAGATTCCCGGTGCTGCTGATAAGGATAGAAGCAGACACAGAAGGACACACAGCGAATGGACAGAGAGAGCAGACAACTGGGGGGGAGGGGGAATGGGAGAGAAAGAAACAAAAATAAATCCTTTAAAAGAAAATTTTTTAAGGGCCTCATATGTGCAAATGCTTTATGCCCAGTGCCTACAACAGAAGACTCTGTTCTCCTGGGGTTTACAAATTCAAAGTCCTGGGAAGAAAAGGAAGTGGGTGGCGTGGTGGCGAGTGATGAGGGAGGCCTCCGTACCGAGACGCTTCCAGAATGTGATGATAAAAAGGAGCAATGTGACACTCTAGGGAAGCACGCTCTGGACAAAGAGAGCAGCAAGTGCATGGGCCCTGGGGCAGGCTGAGGTGTCCTCGGGGAATGAAATACATTTTCCAGTTAAAGCAGGGTGGTTCTGGCACAGGGCCGGCTGCACAGACCCAGGGAAGAGAACCGAGGCGCATGCATCTAGAGTCCCCCCAAGCTGCGTCGACAGGCAGTACTGGGGAAACTGGGCAGCCGCTACAAAAGAATGAAGGAGGACCCCTACCTTACACACAAACCCAGGATGCACCAAAGACCCGAATGTGAGAGCTAAAGCCACAAAAGTTTAGAAGAAAACAGGTGTAAGTCTTCATGACCTTGGACTTGGTGATGATTTCTTAGATATGACACCGAAAGCACAAGCAATTAAATAAAAAAGCAGATTCATTGGATTTCATTAAAATTATAAACTTCTGTACCTCAAAGGACACTACGAAGAAAGTGAAAAGACGGCCGACAGAATGGGAGAAAGTATTTGCAACTCAAGTGTCTGATAAGGGTCTAGGATCCAGAATATATAAAGAACCCTTGGGAAACGGACTTTGGCCCAGTGGTTAGGGCGTCCGTCTACCACATGGGAGGTCCGCGGTTCAAGACCCGGGCCTCCTTGACCCGTGTGGAGCTGGCCCATGCGCAGTGCTGATGCGCGCAAGGAGTGCCCTGCCACGCAGGGGTGTCCCCCGCGTAGGGGAGCCCCACGCGCAAGGAGTGCACCCCGTAAGGAGAGCCGCCCAGCGCGAAGGAGGGAGCAGCCTGCCCAGGAATGGCGCCACCCACACTTCCCGTGCCACTGACGACAACAGAAGCAGACAAAGAAACAAGACGCAGCAGAAAGACACAGACAACCGGTGGAGGGGAGGGGAAATAAATAAATAAAAATAAATAAATCTTTAAAAATAAAAAATAAAGAACCCTGACAATTCAATGACAAAAAGACACTCCAACTTTTGTAACCGACAAAGGGCGTGAATAGACATTTCTCCATAGAAGATGCATGAGCGGCCAAGAAGTACAAGAAAAGACATTCCACAGTGGCCGGAGGCAGGGGGCCCCAGCTCAGGCTGAAGGGGCGGGGGCTCCTTCTCTGGAGGAAGCAGGAGGGGGCCGAGGGCTGGCAGGCGGGGCGGTCCCCCTGTCCCCACATGGCGCTGAGCTTCTAGAGCATTCCTGAGCCCCTGCCTGCCAGAGCCCCCGAGACGTGGACGGCAAGGGGCGGCCTGCCGAGCCCAGAGCCTGCCGCAGGGCGGGCGGGGACTCAAGGCCCTAAGGATGAGGGGGGCGGGGGCCTGGGTCCCAGCAGCCGCCGCCCTCAGGCCGTCCCTGGCCGGGAGGAGGCTTCTGTCATGAGGCTGTTAAAAATAACCCACCGTGCATCACCCCGACGGCCGCTCTCCGGGACAGCGTGTTCCAACCCAAGCTGCTCTCCAGGGACGAGGCGAGAAGGGCCGTGGGTGCTCCCGGCCGGCCCGGGGTGGGGGAGCCGGGTGCAGGCGCCCACAGCCTCCCCCCCCCCGCGGCTAAGCCTTCCGCCCTCCCCTCCCCCGGCCCCCAGGAGCCAGTCCCAGGGCCGGGGGCGCTCTCAGGAGGCCGGCGGGAGCCCCAAGGCCTGTGGACTCTTGGTGACTGGGCTCTGTGCCCACCAGGCCACACGGCCCCCGGCCCTGGTGCCCCAAACGCCCCCGGCTGGGGGGTGCACATCCAGCCCTTGTCCCTGGAGAGGACGCTGGGAACGCGTCTCGGGGCCTCCGTGCACCCTGCAGGGGCCGTGGGGGGCCAGAGGAGCCCTGAGCCGGGCCCGGTCCTGCGCCAGCGCGTGACGCTGCGGCTGCCGCCCCGGCTGGGGACAGTGCTGTGGGACGGGGCTTTTCCAGCCCGTGGCCCCGTGTGGCCTCTGCCTGCGCTTCCTGGCCCTGAGCTGGGAGGACGCGCTGCCCCGGCCGCCTGCAGCCAGCGCCGGCCAAGGGCGCAAGGTCCCGGGGGCCATGAGAGCCGGCGGGGGACAGGCCCGGGGGGGTGGGGCTGGGGCGGCTCTCGCCACTCTTCTGGCTTTCCCGGCCACTGCGGGGACAGGCCGGGGGCTCTGGAGGGGGTCACACACCCCCAGGTGCCCCTCGCCCCCGCCAGAGAGCCCAGCGCTCCCCAAGGCCCCCTCCCAACTCCACACTGTCCCTACCAAGGACAGGCAGAGGGGCTAGAGACAGACAGGTGGACAGAGGAGGCGGGGAGCCACAGCCGCGCAGGGCAAACAGGACCCCAGAAGATGCCAGACACCCGGAGCTTGGGGACAGCTCTGGAGACCCAAGTGGACGGGGAGAAGGAAGGGCCAGCTGGGGAGCCCCAGGACAGGGAGGGGGTGCCGGGGACGCAGAGGGGCCAGGCAGCTGCAGGCCGCCCCAGCCCCGCCAGCAGGGCTTTGAGGCTGAGTCATGTGTCGTCATGACAATGGCTGTGGCCTCAGGGTAACCGCTGGGGAACAGTGGGGTGGGGTCAGTGGGGAGGGGGCTCTCGGGGGCAGCCCCAGGCCCGGGGAGGCCGGCAACATCCGGGACACTCCGAATCGGGGGGGGGGGGACTGGGGCACTCGTCTAGTGGGCGCTGCAGGGCCCGGCTGTCTGTTAGGGGGTCTCGGGCCAAGGCCCCCCCCCCAGCTCCCGCCACAACCCCAATGTGCAGCCGCCCCTCGCATCCGTCGCCGGGGCCCTGGCCTCACCCCACAGGGCCCCGGACACGCCACTGAGAGTGCCTGGCTGGGGGTGGGCGCCCCAGTGCAGCGGGGGGTGGGGTGGGGGGTGGAGGGCCCAGCCTGGGCAGGGGAGGGCCCGGGGCACATGCCCCCCTGGGGGACGCCTGTGGCCTGAGACGCTAGCCCTCCACTGGCCTTCAGGCCCCTTGCCGGGCTCTGGCTGGCCCCAGGGAGACGGGGGCTCTGGGGGGCTCTGAACCAGGGTGGGAAGCGGCCCCAGGCGTCAGACCCGGGGGATGAAGCACAGGGAGCGGGGAGCCCGGGGGAGGCCTGCCGCTGGGGGGGGTGAAGGAGAAGGGTGTGTGCATGAGCGTGTAGGCGTGTGAGCGTGTGCACGTGTGAGTGTGTGCATGTGTGTGAGTGTGTGCGTGAGTGTGCATGCACTTGTGCAGGTGTGTGTGCATGCATTTGTGCAGGTGTGTGAGTGTACATGTGTGTGCGTGCACTTGTGCAGGTGTGTGTACGTGTGTGTGCATGCACTTGTGCGGTGTGTGTGCAGGTGTGAGTGTGTGTACATGTGCATGTGTGCACTTGTGCGGGTGTGTGTGCAGGTGTGTGTGTGAGTGCATGTGTGTGTGTGTGCACTTGTGAGCGTGTGCACGGATGTCTGTGAAGGAGCCTTTACTGGCGGGGGCGCTGCAGCCCTTCTAGAGACTTCGTCCCAAGCGGAGCTGGTGAAGCGGGAGGAGAGGCGGCGGCGGAAGGAGAAAGGGCCCTCGCCCGCCTCCCAACACCCCTTCCCGCCGCAGGGTCGCGGCCGTGACCTCTGGAGTGGTCGGGGCACCCCACAGGGCTGCCCGGGCTGAGGACTGGGGAGGAGTCCAGGAGGCCTAGTGGGGGCGCCCAGGCCGGGCCAGGAGAGCCCGTGGAGAGGCGGGAAGGAGACCCCAGACCCGAGTCAGGGGGCCGGCACCAGGGGCCCTGCCCCGCGGCCCGTGAGCCCCGCGGCCAGGAGTGGCCGGCCCCCCAGACTCGCCCAGGTCCAGGGGCTCCCGCAGGGCTGGCAGGTGCTGCAGGCCCCTCGAGGCGCCCCTGCCCCTTCCTCCCCGGGCCCTGGGGTGGGGGCACGCGGGTTTGCGCCTGCGCCTGGGTCCTGGGCTCTGCCGTGGCTCCGCGCCACCAGCTGCGTGACCCGTGGGGCCCCTGCACCGCCAGGCCCAGGCTCCGCCCCCGCAGATTGGGGGGGCTGGGCGTGGAAGGGGTGCGCCCCCCTATTCTCTTCCTCCAGACAGGGCCTTCTCCCACCCCACCCCCCACCGACAGGGCGTCAGGGGCGCGCACAGGAAGCGAGGTGCTGGGAGGCCACGGGCCCCGGGACAAGCACCCCTCAACGACCCAGGGACAGCGGCCAGAGCTCAGGCCAGAGGGAGGTCAGCGAGCAGGCTCCCCTCCCCGCCCTCCCCCTGCAGCCGAGGCCTGCTCCTGGCACCCACTCCTTCCCCATTTCCTGGAGCCAGGAGACCCTGACAGCCCCACATTTTTTTAAGATTTCTTTTATTTATTTCTCACCACCCCCCTTGTGTGCTCCCGCGGTCTCACTCGTCTTCTGTAGGAGGGAACTGAACCCTGGACCTCCCCTGTGGTAGGCGGGCGCCCAACTGCCCAAGCCACAGCCTCTTCCCCCACTTATTTTGAGTAGGCTGCTGCCAGAGCAGGGCGAGCCCCCGAGGCCACCGGCCCTGGGCCCACCCCGCCCTGTCCCCTGCCCCCGAGGCCACCGGCCCTGGGCCCACCCCGCCCTGTCCCCTGCCCCCGAGGCCACCGGCCCTGGGCCCACCCCGCCCTGTCCCCTGCCCCCGAGGTCACCTCCGAAGGTGCAGGAGCCCCCGGGCAGCACAGCTGGGAGGCACAGCCCCACGCCGCCCTGCCCTCCACTCGTGATTGGCGCCACAGGGGGCAGCGAGGGCACCCGGCTAGGGGAACCTCTGTCCCCTCCCGGCCGTGGGCGAGTCCCCTCGGAACGCGCTCCTTCAGCGAGAGCTTGGGCCGCCCCTTCAAACGCCCTGGCGGCTCCGCCCAGCCCCGGGCCCCACCGGCGTGGCTTCCGCGTGTCACTGTGTGTCCAGGGACACTTCGGCGCCCGCGGAGGACGAGAGCCAGGCTCCCGGGATGTGGCGTGAGGAGGCGGCTCCGGCCTCGGGGAGCTTTCCCGAGGGACACAGAAAAGACACATGAGTGGAAAATGTGCTGCGTCCGCGCGGATGAGCGAAGCAGGAAAACGAAAGCCGGCAGGGGGGCCCCGGAAGCGGGCGGGCGCAGAGGGGGCCCCGGTGCTGTCAGGAGGGGCTGCAGGCGGAGTCGGGTGCCCTGCCTGTGACCACCGGGCAACAGTGTCCACCCTCAGAGCGGACGCGGGCAGCACAGAAGGCTGGCTCCTCGTGGCCACCCCTCCTCGTGGTCACTCTCCTCGTGGTCACACCACGGGGCCACCCCTCTTCATGGCCACCCCTCCTCGTGGCCATCCCCCTCATGGCCACCTCTCCTTGTGTCGCACCACGTGGTCGCCCCTCCTCACGATCACCCCTCCTTGTCATGCCACGTGGCCACCTCTCCTCGTGTCGCACCACGTGGTCACTGCTTCTCGTGGTCACCCCTCCTCGTGGCTGCCTCCCACGTGGCCTGGGCGGCTCTGCGGCCACCCTTGCCCTGCCGTACACACCCCTGAGGGAAGCCCGCCCCGCACCCCGCATCCCTACCCCAGCCTCCCCCCCAGCTCGGCCCAGGGCCGCCCCAGGCCCCCCGCTGCCCCCTGGCCCAGCCGCCTGCCCCTCGGCCGCTCTCGGGCCCCTGGGGTCCTCCTGGCGCTGACGTTTGGCCCTGGGAGCCCCTCCCCGCTGACTGGGTCCCTCACAGCAGCAAGGGCCAGGCCAGGAGCCTCCAGGGACCTGCGGCCAGCGCGCCCGCCGGCCCCCGAGCCCTGCCCTGGAGAGGCCGCCGGCCCCACCACACCCCGCCCGGGCGCCATCACGGAAGCCGCCACGGCACGCAGCAGGCGTGGACACAGCGGCCCGCGGCCCGCTCCTCCTGGCGGCGCGCTGGGAGCACCCCACGCAGCGCTCCGAGGACCGGCTTGGGAAGCGCGGGGCGGGGGGCGGTGGGGGCGACTGATCCCAGGGCCCGGGGCCCACCCTCCTCCACCAGGGGCCCTCACAGGGCCGGGGTTTCCAGAGGAGTGACCCCAACACACGGCCGTCAGTCCTGATGTCTACGGGGACATCTCCAAGGTCGCCGCTACCTCGGAGCACCTCACCAGCCTTCAAGTAGCAAACAGCAGTCCGATTTAGGGGCAAGGAAATCGGGGCTCAGAGAGGCTTAGTGGCTCGCCTAAGGCCACACAGCCGGATGGCGACGGAGCCAGGCTCAGCTGGGGCCAGTGTGCTTGCCGTGCTGCCTCCAGGCCATGCCAGCCGTGCCCCCCGCCCGTGCCCGCCGTCCAGCCCGCCGACTCTCCCACGCTCCGAGCCCACCCCCAGGACGCCCCGGTGCTCCCCCGGCTCCGCGCGGTCAGTGCTCCTGCCTCCAGCTCGGCCGAGGCCAGGCAGGACTCTTCCAGCGGAACTGCTCCAGGAAATGTGGAAAAACAAACAAAACACCACATCAGAACCGCGTTCCCAGAGCCGGGGCCCCGCCTCGGGGCGCAGGCCGGGCCGCCCCTCGCTGGGGAGCTCGCTGGGCAGATCGCCCCCCGCCCCGAGCCCCCTCCAGGCTGCCCCCAGGGCCGCAGGCCGGTCACCCTGGGGCCGCATGTTCTCCCATCCTTCTAGACCCGCCCCCCGGGAGTGACCTTTCCAGGAGCCCCTCCCCTGCTTGCCGGCTCGGAGGACCCCCTCTCCCTGCCCCGCTGTCCCCCAGGACCCCCTTCCTGGCCTTCCCTGCAGACACCGCCTCCAGCCCGCAGTCCTCAGCGCTGCCCCCCGACAGGGCGGCCCCCCACCTGGGCCCGTGTCCCCGGCTCCCAGCCGCCTGGCGGGACACGGCGACACGACTTTCGAGCTGTCCCTGCGGGTCACTCCCCCTGGGTTTCCCCGGGCACAGGTGTCAAGGACAGGACAGGGCAGTGCCGCAGGGGCGTGTCCTGGGGTGGGAGGGGGCAGTGGGGGGAGCTGTGTCCTGGACGCTTCACGGGGCAGGGTCTGGGGGGCTTGGGGTGGGGGGCTCGGCACCCCGGCCCTGCGGATCCCAGCGCTAGGCTCACGGGTAGGCAGGAAAGGCGGGCAGCCGCTGCCTCGGTTTCCCCCTTCCTCCCCGCAGCCCCTTCATCCGACAGGGAGGCACCTGAGGCCCCGGAGGGCAGGGTGTGCCTGGGTCACCAGCAGCTCGGTGGCCCTGTGGGACCGGAGCCTGCGTGCCCTCCTGCCATGGCGGGGGCCGTCCTTCAGCAGCGCCCGGCCGCGGCTCCCCCGCTGCGGCCCGGCCCCGTGGGGGGGACCCCGGCTGCCTGGACCCGCTGCCAGGACAGCTCGCCAAAGCCCCTGGGGACTCCGCAGCCCCCAGCCAGGCTCCCCTGGACTCCCCCGCGTCCAGGGCCTGCGCGCCTCTCACGCTCCCTCCTGCGGCTGCAGCTGCACCGGAAACGGGCGCGGGGCCCTGGACCCCTCTGCGGCGGCCCTCTTCCTCTTGACGTGGCCCCAAGGTCCCGGGGGGGGTTCCATCAAGTGAGGAAGACTGGCCCTCCCCTGTCCAGGTTGGAACCTCGGGGGCCAGAACCGCCCACCCCCACCATCCCCCACCACCACCCCCTCCGTCCCCACCCCCGCCAGAGAGCCAGGGGCCCCAGGGGGCAGCAGCGGGGGCCAGAAATAGCTGAGGTTCCAGGGAGGAGGCTCTCTTTTGGCCTCCAGGCTCTTCCTGTCCCTTGCAGCCACTGCTCATCCGCGGCCCGCTGGCCTGTCTCGCCGCAGAGGCAGAAGTCAGGGGGCAGCGGGAGGCAGAGGGAGGGGAGGGGAGAGGAGAGGGGAGAGGGCGCCTGAGGCGGGGGGGGGGGGCAGGCGGGGGGGTCCTCGCAGGGGGGCCGCCCCTCGAAGGCCCTGCGATCACGGCTGCCCGTGTGGCAACTCCAGTCAAGGGCAGAGGCGTCGCCTGGGGCGGGGAGGGCACTGACGTCCACTCCCTCCCGCCCTGGCCGGGCAGCAGCGGATGTGGCGCGCAGGGTCCCAGCGTCTAATTTTAGCTGCTCCCTCCCGCCTCCGCAGCAGCTCGGGCCCTTGGGGTGGGTGGGGGCTGCTGGGCCTGGGTGCCAGCCTTGGGCCAAGCTACCCCAGGGTCTGCAAGGGAGACCCAAGGGGCCTCTGCTGGGCCGGGGGTGGAGGGTGGTCCCACACCGAGGCCAGCTACCCTGAGCCCCCTAGGGGGGATGTCCTGCAGCCTCCTGCGGCCTCAGTTTCCCCATCTGTGAGCCGGCCAGAGCCCGGCACTGCCCCGATAACCAGAGCTGCCCTTATCGTGCCTCTCGCCACTGTGCATCCCCAGGTCCGACTCTAAGGACACCTGGTCAGCTCCAAGGGCCCCGGGGCCCGACCCCCTCGTGGGCAGGCAAGGACACCGAGGTCCAGAGAAAGCTGGGACCTGCCCAAGAGTGGCCGGCCGGGGGGTGGGGCAGAGCGGGACAGGGGCAAGGCTTTCACTGCGGGGAGGCCCCCCGGTCCTGCGGCCCGGGCCAGGATCTCCAAGCACAGCCCAGACGCCTCCTGCCTGCCGCAGCAGCCCCGATCGGCAGGTGGTAACTGGGCAGGGCCCCACCCCCTCCAGCACCCCCTCCCCAAATGGAGACTCAGGCAGAGGCTGGGGTCTGGGCGGGGCCTCCTGTGCAGGTGAGGACCAGGGACACTCCCAAGAAGAATTCTTGAGAAAGGGCCTCGGGCAGGCAGATGTGCCCGGCCTAGAGAGCGCCCGTCCGCCTGGCGAGCTGCCCGGCCTCCCTGCGCCTCCCGTCCCCCTCGCCTCCCTGGCGTGGGCAGCTTACCCCGGGCAGGAGGGGTGCACGGCCCCCTCTGTGCTGCTCCAGGCGTCTTGTCAGCTCTCCAGCCCTCGGGTGGGCTCAGGGCAAAGGCAACAGCGGGTCCTACTCAGGAGGGGATCAGGAGCAGAGGCCTGGGTCCAGCCCAGCTGCACCACTGTTAGCCGTGTAACCCTGGTCGAGTCCCTGGGACACGCTGCACCTCAGTTTCCTCATCTGAGACCGGAACAAGGTAGCAAAATGGGGAGGAGCTTAACACAGGCCCCGGCACAGGGTGGGCGTCAGCAACGGTTTCCCAAACGTGGGCCCACTGCTCCTTGAGTGTGGTGACAATTCCTCCAGCAGGAAGGTGTGTGGTGGGCACAGGGCCAGGAAACCAGGGGCCTGGGTGGGGGCTGAGGCAAGTCCCCCTACTCTGGACCTCAGTCTCCTCTATAATGAAATTCCGAGTGTCAGGAAGGGGAAGCCCATGACACACAAACCATCACCTCCCCTTTCCGTGCCAGGGACAGACATGAACAATCGATCACAGCACTGCCTCCCACAGAATCCAGCTAGATGCAGCTCTAGAATCCCCACGTGGCCAGAGCCACTGAACAAGAGCAGGCGCCAGAGATGGAGCTGCAATTCTCCTGCACCTGGATTTTGTGGTTTTGTGGTTTGTGGACCCAGCTGGGTGACCCTGAACCTCAGTTTCCTCTTCTGTAAAATGGCCATGCCTAGCAAGTTTGTGCCGATTAAGTGAGAGACTGGATTGCCAACAGTCCAGCTCCAAGAGAACTTTCTGCTGCTCGCTCCGGAGGGGGGGGCACCTTCTCCCCGCCCCCAGAGCCACCACCGCCACCACAGACCCTTAGGCAGAGGGAGGCAGTGTGGTCGCACCTGCTGGGTTTCAGTTTCCCATGAATGCAACGGGCCTATGCTAACACCTCCGGGTAGAGAGGATAATACATCAACGGGAGGACACAGCGGGGCTGCAGACAGGCTCCAGGATAGCAAAGGGCGGCCCCTGGCCCACTAATAGGAGTGGGCGCCCAGGCTGGCGGGAGGAGAAGGGGTCCCCAGGGCAGGGAGCCCCTTGTGAAGCCCCCGCCCCCGGAGCCCTCAGAGCCGCGGGGTTCACACACCCCTGGTAGAAGCCCCGGCCCCAAAAAAGCGTGGGGCTGGCACGTGGCCTCTCGGCTCCTGGGCCAAGGTGGGGGCAGGGGATCGGGCACCGGACCAGGCCGGGCAGGGGGCTGGCTCTGCACAGCCCGCCCCGGGCCCCAGGGGCAGCAGCCTGCCGGCGTCCAGCTCCACGGGCGGCCTCGCGGCGGGAGGCCCGGGGCACACCAGGGGGCCAGCTCTCCTGCCCCCGCCCCACGCCCCTGCCTTCGTCCACCCGCTGCCCCACCAGGGCTAACCTGGACCGACTCTCCGACCGTCAAGTTGGCCGGTCACGACGCCCTGCCTGCGCTGCCCCTCACGGCACGCCCTCATCTTGGTGAGCTCTTGCCTTTCCCTGAAGACCTAGCCGAGGGCCGCCTCCCCCGGGAAGCCCTCCCCCGTCACCCCACGGGCTCCTGACGGCGTGGACAGAGGAGGCAGGCCGGCCAGTGCGGACCAGGCCCTGGGGGGGAGCCCCTGCCATCGGGGCCCTGCCGACCCCACCGTGCCAGCAGCTAGGGACTCGCCCCCTGGCAGCCGTGGGCGGCGAGGACACAGCTTGCTTATTACAAAATATCCTTTATTGATAAAATAGGTCAGATTCTAGACACAGGCATGTCACAACAGGGAGAGCCACAGGCAGCAGGGCCGGGTCCCCGGGGTCCCCAGGGCACCACAAGACCCCGGCGGATGTCACCGGCCAGCCCCTCCCCGCACCACATCCGCCCAGCCCCTCCCTGCCGGGCGACGCCTTGACCTCACTGACCACAGAAGCCGGGGACAGCCCTCCACCCAGGTCCGGCAGCCCATGTGAGCACCAACAGCCCCTGCCCGCTAAGCCCCGCGGCGCCCACCGGCCGAAGGCGCTGAGCCCCGAGGCCGGCCCCCCACCCCAGGGAAGCAGGGAGGCCCCCCACCCCGGGCTCCAGAACCGGGTTCTCAGCGGGGAGGTGGGGGGGCCCTGGAGCCGCGCGCTTGCCGGCACCCCCCGAGGCAGGACTCAGGGTCGACAGGGACCCGTCTGGGGCTCAGGGGGCTGCGCGGCACCCTGCTGGGAGGTTTCTCCGGAGCCCGGGGGGCCGCTCACCTGCTCCAGCCCCTGCACCTGCCACAGCCTCTAATCCCAGACCGTTTCCAGGGCACGGGTATTTTTAGCTTATCTTGGGGAGACGGTTTGCCTGCCTGATGACAAAAGCCTTAGCTCCCATTGGGGGACCCCAGCCACAGAACCCTGCTTGGCATTGCAGGTGAAACGTCGAGAAGCTGTCATGCAGAATAGCACAGACCTCTGCAGACACAAGGGCACATTCTCCAAGAGACCCGGTAACTCAAAGAGCCCTTGCCTGCCACTCGCCGCGTCCAGCTCGGGGCAGGCCCAGACGGAAGTCGACGGGAGCAGGCGGCGGTGAGCCCGCAGAGAGGGAACTTTCATGTCAGCGGATAACCACACTTTCGGGCTCTCTGGTGCATCCCCCGCGGAGCACAAAGCTTTCTGCAGAGCCTGTCATCTCCCCGAGTAGGCGGCAAGCTATTGTCGCCCAGTTTAGGCAAGGGTGAATGCGAGTGATCTGAGACCTCCCGTCGAGGCCGGCGCCAGGCCCCCAGACCACCCACCGAGGCGGCCCCGTGCCCACCCGCCTCCCAGAGAGGCACCGGCCGAGGACCCCAGGCCACGGGCCTGGCCTTTAAAGAAGCTTCAAACCCAAGAGCCAGGGACAGGGGAGGAGAGGGACCCCGCGTCAGTGCCAACCCAGCACACCCGCCCCGGCCGATGGCACCCTGGGTGCCTGGGGGGGTGGGCGTCTCTGGGCCAGCCGCCTTCCTTCTCAGCCACAGGTCTCCGTGACAAGTGGAAGGCCACTTCCTGCTCTCTGGGGAGAGGATGGGAAAGAAGCAAAAACATCACAGGCCAGCCCCCCTGTGGGAGCCGGCGTCCTGAAGGCCGGGGACGCCCGTGGGTGGGCTTCGGGGGACAGGGCTCTGGGCTGGCCTCGGGCACGTCCTGCGCTCCGGTGGGGAGGGGAGAAGAGACCTGCACAGCCGGGTCTGCAAGGGGACGCTCCAAACGGACCCCTGCAGGTGGCACTCCTGCTCCCGCCCCTCCCAGGGGGCTCCAGGGTGCACCCCGGGGGGACAGGCACCTCGCGGGCCAGGAAGCAGGGCGGCCCCAGCGCCAAGCCCCAGAGGGCGGCGGCAGCTGCGCTCAGCAGGCCGTGTGGGCCCGGGGGCGGCAGAGGATCCTGCGGAAGGCGCGGCGGAAGTCCTGGTTGAAGACGGTGTAGATGACGGGGTTGAGCGAGCTGTTGCAGTAGCCGATCCAGAAGAAGAACTGGAAGAGGCCGTGCGGCACCCTGCAGCGCTGCGGGCACACGGCGCCCAGGCTGTAGCTGAAGAAGAAGGGGAACCAGCAGAGCACGAAGACGCCGATGACCACGGCCAGCACGGCCGTGAAGCGCCTCTCCCGCGTCAGCTGCGCCCGCCGCCACCACCGCGCCCCCGCCGCGCCCGCGCCCCTGCCCAGGAGCGCCCGGCCGCGCAGGGTGGCCAGCACCCGGGCTCCGGGTGGCAGGCGCGGGCCGCGAGCCGAGGCCAGGGAGGCGGCCACCGGAGGCCCCGGCTCCTCCGTGTCCCCCCGGGGAGGGGCCCCACAGGCGCCCTCGGGAGGGTCCTGGCCGGAGCCGGGAGGGGCGGGCCAGCCGGGCGGCGAGGCCTGCGCCCCGGGATCTTCCGGGGTCTCCCGCGCCTCGCCCTCTCCTGCAGCCCCGGGGCGTCCGTTGGCCTCTTCGGCGGTGATCCCGGCGGCCGCGGGCAGCGGGGCCGGAGCCCCCGTGGGAAGGGAGCGGGGCTGCCCCGCCGCCCCCTCCCCGGAGCTGCCGCGGGCTCCTGGGCCTCGGCGGTGGCTGCGCCTGGCGATCAGGTAGATGCGCAGGTAGACGAGGATCATGATGAGGCAGGGCGCGAAGAAGGAGCCGACGCTGGAGGCCAGGATGTACCAGGCCTCCTGGTTGAGCTTGCACTGGGGGCGCCCGCGGGGCTGGGGGCCGGGGTCGCCCTTGTAGACGAGCGGCGGCAGCGAGATGGCGGCGGCGATGAGCCACACGACCAGGATGGCGCGCTTGATGCGGCGCGGCGTGCGCTTGGAGTTGTACTCGAGCGCGCGGCTCACGGCCCAGTAGCGGTCCAGGCTGATGGCGCACAGGTGCACGATGGACGCCGTGCAGAAGAGCACGTCGAGCGCCAGGTACACCTCGCACCAGGTGCGCCGGAAGTACCAGTAGCCCAGCAGCTCGTTGGCCAGCGAGAAGGGGATGATGAACGCGGCCACCAGGATGTCGGCGGCCGCCAGCGACACCAGGAAGAGGTTCTGCGGCGCGCGCAGCGGGCGGCTGGTCAGCACGGCCAGGATGACCAGGGCGTTGCCGCAGATGGTGAAGACGATGAGGAAGGTGACGACGGCCGCGATGGCCGCGGTGGCCTGCGCCGAGAAGGGCTCCTGGTGGTCCATGGCGCCGCGCGCCGTCGGCTAGGCGAGGGGGGGGCCCGCGGGGCGGCGGGGGCGGCGCTGGGGCCCCATGGCGCGAGCGACCCTGGCGCGGAGGTGGGGGGACGCCCGCTCGGGCCGCCGCCCTGCGACAGCCTCCCCGCGGCGCGCGCCGCCCGTCCGCCCCGAAGTTGGCCAAGTCGCCCCGCTGCGGTGCCCGCTCCGGCCGCGGCGGGGGAGGCTGCGCCCTGCGGAGCGCGGCTGCGGGGCGCGGGGCCGGGGGCCGGGCTGGGGCGCGCCGCCCGCTCCGCTCGTCCTCGTCCGCGGTGGCCCGGAGCCGCTCCCGCGCGCAGCCCGCGGCGGCAGGGGAGTCGGGGGAGCGAGAGCGCGCGGGGAGGGGCGAGCGGGGAGGAGACCGGAGGCGGGACGGGGGCGGGGAGGGGGGCGGTGCGGGGGCGGCCGCAGGGAGGCGGGAGCGGTCCCCCTGCGGCCTTGGCCGCCGCCCGGGGTCCTCGACCCACGCGCGTCCCGCCGCCGCCCTGCGGGAGGGCTGGGGGGCCCCGCGTCTGGGCGCTGCGGGATTCGGGGCGGGGGGCGCGGCGCGAGCAGCCGTGGAAGCGTCGGGGCGCGCGGGGCTCGGGCGCGGGGCTGCACCCGCGGTCACCGAGGCGGGTCCCACCGCCCGGGCTCTGCTGGCGGGGCCCGAGCACCGGCGTCCAGGGCGGTGGCCCCAGCGGGTCCCGCGGCGAAGAGCTCCCGGGAGGGGCTGGAGAGCGCGCGGGGGCGCGGAGCCCGGGAAGCCACGCCCCTCCCGGCGCCCCCGCGAAGCCAGGTGAGGCGCGGGGGGCCTGCCCGAGCCCTGTCCCCCCACCCCGGGCCCCGCCGGGCCGCGCAGGCGGGCCACAGCCCCGCGCCGAGCTCCGCGTCGTCCCTGCGTCCTGGGGGCGCTGAGAGGCTCCCCGCGCGGGCGGGGAAGGAGCGCCCCGAGCTCGGGGTCGGCCGGGCTTCCACGCGGCTGCCTCAGTTTCCTCCGTGAAGGGGACAGCAGGTAAGAGGAGAGCTGGCTTGAGTGGGGGGGAGGGGTGGCACGCTCCAGCCTCGTCTCCCCGGGAGGAGGGCGCCCCTTCCCTGGCACGGAGCATGGAGCGGGTCCGAGGGCGTCCCTCCTGATCTCAGAAAAAAGTGGGTCCCTGCCCTGCAGCCCCCCGCAGCCCCCACTGGCTCTTTTGGGGGGAGCTGGGTGAGATGTTCAGAGAGACCCCCCCCTCCCTTGTTGCCTCCAAGGAGCTGCTGGGCCCTCAAGTCCCCTTGAGGGTGGGTGCTCCCCACCTACCCAGCCCCGGGAAGGGGCACCGCCCCCAGGGTGTGCCCCCAGGGTTCCCAGAGCCCTCAGGGAGGGGCTCTGCAGGTCCAGCCCTGCAGGTCAGGCTCCGCCCCTAGAGTCCACGCACCCACGAGCCCCCGGACCCCCGGCCTCCTGCCCAGCCTTCACAGGGGCCCCGGGGCCGTGTCACCCCACCCCCACCCCAGGTCACTCTGCCGTCCTGCCAGCAGACCCGGTGCCGGCGCCAAGCCGGTGGGGTGGGTGCTGTTGGGGCTGAGGTGGGAGTGGGCAGCCAGCCTGCCTGGCCCCCCAGAGGCAGGTTCTGTGGGTGCGCTGGGCAGGGCTCGCTGGGCGGGGCCTGAGGGCCCAGGTTGCCAAGGGTGGAGAGGCCCCGGGGCCCCCCAAGAAGGACCAAGGGGGCCACTGGAGCCCGGCAAGCAGCCCCTTGGGCATGTTTCAGCCTGTCCCCGCCCCAGGGCCCGAGGAGCCTGGGCACACAGGGGCACCGCAGGGCCACCGCAGGGCCAGCCCTCTCCCCGTCTAACCATCCTCAGAGGGGTGGGCGGCTCGCCCCCCAGCAGGGCCCTTTGTATCCTGACCCCTTTTTCCTTAAAGGGTGGGGGGCCCCAGCCCTTCCAGAGCCGAGGCTCAGGGGCAGGAGGCTGTGCCCTACCCAGGCCCCGGCGAGTCCCTGCTGGCGGGCACGCACCTCCTGGAAACGCAGCCCGCATCTGCCTGGCACCAGGCCCTACAGCCGGCGCAGGTGGGTGCCCAGGGACAGAGCCTACCTGCCGGGGCCCGGCTCAGGCATCACCATCCCCGGCCACCGCCTCCTCCCGCCCTGCCCCCAGCCGGGCACAGCGTGGGCGCTGCCAGCTCCCCGGGGCGGGGGCCCCTGACGTGCCTGCCCCTCGCCTCTCCGTGGCTCTCCGCCTCCCCCCACCGCAGGGTCAGCCACCGGGCGGCCCATCCACAGCCCTCCCCGGCTAGTCTGACCCCCACTGCCACCCTGCTCCCTCCCAGCCAGGGTCCTGTCCCCGGACCCAGCCGTCCCCCCACGGCACCTGGGCTGAGCGGAAGCAGACCCTGGGGTCCCACACCTCCCGCCGCGGGAGCCCTCGGCTCTGCCGGAACCCCCGCCTCGCGCCCTCCTCTGTCTTGGGGGGCTTTACCCAGGCCTCCAGGCCCACCGCCCCGGGCCTCCCAACGAGGCCGAACCCCTGCCTCGGGACAGCGCGCCCCCAGCAGGCCTCCTTTGGGGCAGCAGGTGTCGGGCAGGCCTTTCTCCGACGGGGACGGAGACGGGGAAAGTGGCCTTGCTCCAGACCCTGGACCTGTGCCTGCTAGAAGACGAGCCAGCGTCCCCTGCCGTCCACCCACCGTCCCCCCGCCGTCCACCCACCGTCCCCCCGCCGTCCACCCACCGTCCCCCCGCCGTCCACCCACCGTCCCCCCGCCGGGAAACTAAACCAGCCTCGCAGTCCCCGCCATGGCCAAGCAGCGGCTTTTTCTGGACCAAAACCTTGCCACGTTGACTGGCCTCTAAGTTCTTGACCACACAGAGCCGCACTTCCCGGGACGCTCATTTTCCCATTCTCCAACTGGGTAACCCTCTCGTTCTCCCCCCTCTGGAACTTCCAGCTGTCCCCCCCAGCCCCCACCCCAAGCGTTTTTTTTTTTGGGGAGCCTCGAGGGATTGAACCCAGGACCTTGAACATGGGAAGCAGGCGCTCAACCACTGAGCTTCATCTGCTCCCGAATGAGTTCTTGAGAAAAAGTGGGTGCCCTGAGGCAGGAGCTCGCCCCCATGCGCCCCTGCGCTGGCCCTGAGCTCTGAGGGCTCACCCAGCCTCGGCTGACTCCTCGCCGCCCCTCTGCAGGGGCCACTCCTGGACCATCCCCCGGGCTCCCTGCAGCTGCCAGCCCCCCGGCCGCCTCCAGTCCCCGGCTAAGCCCTCGCTCTGTACTGACCCCCGGGTGGTCTGCAGGCCGCGTGCCCCCGAGCGCTGTGCCCACCCGGTGCCCCTGGGCCGCTCTGAGGTCCTCCATCCTCAGCTTCCCTTCCTGCCCCTCCTCCTGGTCTCTGACTCTGCAGTTCTCACAGGCGCGATTTTGTCCCCACACGGGCCTTTAGCAAGGACTGGAGATTTGGGGGGTCGTTACAGCTGGGGTGGGGCACCGGGCGGGCAGAGCCAAAGTTGCTGCTAGACGTCCTCCAGCCAAGCTGCCCGCGACAGAGGGCTCTCCGGCACCGGAGGCAGCAGCGCCGAGGCCGAGCAATTCTGGCCTGAGTGACATGCTCCGGGCACCCCTCTCCTGTGTCCACACTCGCCTCCGGCCGTTTCCCTGGCCCGTGGCTCCCACCCGGCAGCTGTGACACCCAGATGGACCCCTCCTGCCTGACCACTGCCAGCTCCCTGACCCACCCACCGGTCACCTCAAACACGTCCAGTTCCCCCAGAACCCACCCCCCTCCGTGCCCAGCAGGGTGAATGGGGAGCAGCTGCCCTCCCAAGGACAGCTCCACCTTGAACCCCCAGCCGCCCCTGCCACGCCTTCTGGGGAACCCAGATTTGGAGACCAAACTCCAAAAATACCAGTGGAGGCTCTGGGGGCAGCACCTGCGGGCCTGGCAGGGTACAGACACCCCCCTGCCCCAGCACGGCCACCGAGAAACCCCAGCCCAGGTGCCAGGCGTCTGGCTCTGCCACCTGGAGGGGCAGAGGGCTCAGGTAAGCGGAGGCGCCACGGGTGCTGCCTCGGTCTTAGGCTTCTCTGCCAGGGAAACCCCGGGGGGACTGTCATGCCAGTGGGGCCTGGCCGCGGCCCCCTCCTTGCCCACCCTAATCCCACACTCAGGTGAGACAGGGCGGGTTTCACAAGCCTTCCAGACCCGCCCCTGGAGGTGCAGAAAGTTCCTAACCGGAGCCTGAGGCCAGGACTGAGGGCAGCGGCCCGGAGGGGCCCAGGACCGGGCCGGAGGGGCCCAGGACCGGGCCGGAGGGGCCGACGCCACACGCCCCCCAGCCCCGCGCCGCTGCCCCGGCCGTGCCCCTCGGCGAGTCCATCGCCCGCCCTGAGCCCGCTGCCCCGTCGGGAGGGTGGACCCCCCTCCCTGCCCTGCCCAGGGCCAGCACACGGCTAAAGATGACCACGAGGGTGAGGGGTCAGCCGGGCACCAGCAAGTACTCAGGCCCGGAGCCCTTTTATTCTGCTCCCCCAAACAGCTGAGACCCCTCCTCCCCCCCACCCCCGCCAGCAGGACTTGCCGGGGCTTGAGGGGCCCCAAGAACAGGGACACAGGATGCAGGCTCCGGGCAGGGCCTGGGCACTGGCGCCGCTGGAGGCTTTGTTCCCTTGATGGAGGGGGAGCTCGTCCCCCTGCCAGGCAGCCCCAGCCCGGCTGGGGGGGTAGGGGGGTGAAACACAAGGCTCCTGGGGGGGGGGTGAGGCGCAAGGCCGGGGGGGCCCGCAAGGCCCTGGGAAGCGCGGTTCGGGGCAGACTGAGCTCCACGTCCTGCCCACAGCCGTCGCGGTCGGGCCGAGGTGCCCCCTGCGCAGGCGTGGAAGGGCCCTGGCGCAGCCTCCAACCACAGCACCTCTCCTCCCAGGGCCCCGGGGACACCTGCCCGGAGCCCCTGGGGTCTCTGGACCCAGCTGGCCTACAGTGTGTGAGGGGGAGACCATCACCCCAAGTGCAGTAGAGGGCGGGGGGCCTCGGAGAACAGCAAGCAGGGCAGCAGCTCCCACGACAGGAGGTCCCCTGTGCGGCCCCCTCCCGGGCAGAGGCCCCTGGCTCTGTCCTAAGAGGACACAGGGCACCCCCGAGGAGAGGGAGGTGGGGGGGCAGCACCTGGAGTGCACATGGGGGTGGGGGGTCAGCCATTTACAGCCCCCCCCCCCCCCCCGCAGGCCCACCTTCCCCCACAGCAGACCCAGAGGGGCTTCTCCTCCCGCCCCTCCAAGAGAGGGGGGCCCGACTGGCCTGGAAGACGGAGGAGTGGGCGTGCTCCCCTCGCCAGGACCGGGGCCACAGGCCGAGCCCCAGCACCCCCACAGTGAGCCCCGGGTGCCTGGCTCCCCAGGGCAGCCTATTCCGGTGACGGCCGGCTCCCTGCGTCGGGGGAGGGCACGGGGGGCGCCTCTTCTCCCCACTCGCTCAGCACAGGAGGCGCCGGCCTGGGTGGGCTCGCTCTGGGGCCTGCGGCAGCGCGGGGACCGCCGGGGCGGGGGTGTCCAGGGTCCGCCAACAGCGCCTTCAGGAGCCTCTGCAGGTGCGGCCTGGAGGCAGGAGGGGGGCTCTGGGACCCTGGGCAGGAGAGACGGGTGGTCAGAGGTCACAGGCCAGAGGCAGGCGTGCGGCCCAGCTGCAGAGCCACCCGGGGCCAGGCCGGGCGGGCTACCCAGAGCTTCGGGACCCCCGGCCCCAGGCCCGTAATCGCCACCAGCATACTCAGCCACTGGGAGCTCCCGGGCCCCCCAGGCCACGGCCTGCAGCCAACCGGCCCGGCCCAGCTCTGCAGCCCTCGCCTTCCAGACGCTTCCTTGGCTGCTCTCCCTGCGGCAGCACCCCCACCCCCACCCCGCATCTGGAACCTCTTCTAGAACTTTCCCTCTCCCAGAGCGCCCAGGCTCTGCGCCCTCCACTCTCCTCTCATGGGCCGGGGCCACGCCCTCCCCTGGGCACCCCTGCCCACAGCCACCCCTGCCCCGGCGCCAGAGGCTGCGCAGGGAGCCGTCTTCCACCCGTTGACAGGGACCCACCCACTGACCTGCTCGCCGGTGGCCTCTCCCCACCCTGCCCGCTGACCTCACGGCCACTGTCCCCTGGGCGTGGCTGGTATCTGAGACCATGCTGATGCCGTCCTCTCCCACGCCCCCCCCCCCCCCCCCCGAGGGCCAGGGTTCCTGAGGGCCACGGTGCCTCCCGCCCCACGGACTCCCCACTCCAGGCTCGTGCTGCACCAACTGCACCTCCCACGTGGAGACGTCCCGGCCACGGGGGGCCCGGTGGGGGGCCCGCAGCACCTCCCAAGGCGCCTGCTTCCCCAGCCGGCCCCCCCACCCCTTCCGCTCGCCTCCTGGCCGTCGCCATGGCCTCCCTTTGCTCGACTCATGAGCTGGAAGCCCCAGATGGGCCTCGACCCGCCCACACGCTCCAGCCCGCTCCCCAGGCCCAGGAGGCCCCTCCCCCTGCTCTACCCGCCCCTTCTCCAGGGAGTCTTGGTGTCAGCATTCGGGGTGCTCACGCACCGGCCCGCTTGACGCCCCTTCCCTCGACCCCACCCCGTCCTGCTCCTCGGGACAGTCAGAGCTCAGGGACGAGGACCACAGAGCTGGCCACAGCACCTCCCGGTCTCCTCGTTAGAAAAAGCACATGCTACGCGATAGCCGGTGTATGTATATAGGAAGGGAGAAGGGGTCCATTCAGCGAAGGGAGCTGGACAGCTGGAGAGCCACTGCAGAAGGACGGCGTCCAGCCGCACGCCCCAGCGCCGCGCAGGAAAGTGGGCGGGCCACAGGCCTAACTGGGAGCTGGAGCTGCGAACCCACCCAGAGCACACAGGAGGGACCCCGGGCCGGGCGGGGGCCCCCTGCTCGAGGTCTGCTCCGTATCGTAAACCTCCTGTCCCCTGGCTCCACGGTGGCACGCCTCTCTGGTGGACACCCGGCTAACACAGCGTAGCGCCAGCTCAGCGCCACACACTTGCAAGACAGGGTGAATAAGTGACAGATAAGACTGTCCAAGGCAGCCCCTCACACACACACACAAATAGACAGAACACCAAGCAACCAAAGGAAGAGAAAAAAGCAGATAAATTAGAGTTCATCAGAATAAGCTTTCAGGTCCAAAGCACAAACAAAGAATCAAGAAAATGAAGGCAGCCCCTAAAACAGGAGAAAATATTTGCAGGCCGTCATTCACAGATTCTGTATTTGCAAATTCGCCTACCGGCTGAACGTACTTGGGCCCCACACTCAGCACCTGGGGTGCCTTCGCAGTCCTCCGTGGGCGTGCACGGAAGGGCGAGGCGTGCGCCCCCTGAGCGTGCTTCCAGCTGAGCTGAAAGAGGCGCCGCCTTCCGGGTCCGCCTCGCGCTAACCCAGTGGTCTTTTGGGTGGTGATTTCGCTGTTTAAAACAGCTGAGGTGTTGGCTAGGGTTCCCAAGAGGAGAAGGCTTGGTGCGCCTTAGAGAAAATACGCTTAAGCACGTCCAGGCGTGCGCTACGAGCCGCCGGCCACGAGTGAGTCAAGCCTGCATATCCCACAAGGAGTCTTTAACCAAAAGTTCACCTCCACCTTCACACACTGACTGGTGAAATGTGGCCAGAGGCTCGCAGGAACCTCGCCCCGTGTCCTGCAGCCATTCGGTGCTCTCTATTTCCTGCCGGCAGCAGCTGC
>NW_026688302.1:0-48074 GCF_030445035.2 Dasypus novemcinctus | reverse complement strand
TGAACTAAATATATTAATGCAAGCTCATGAAGTTAATAACTAGAATATAGGTCACCAGAAAATAGAATGAGGTTAGGGAATGGGAAACTGAGGTTTAATTTGTGCAGAACTGGTGAAAAGACTGTAAATTTTTGGAAATACATAGAAATGTGCAAGTACATCGTAGTGTTTGTAACTGGCAGTGTTAATATATGGTTAAAAGGGAACGTCTAAGATCATGTATATTACTAGAAGGAAACTAAAAATTCTAACACAGGACTGTACAGCAGTGAAACTTCGTGTGAAATACGATTCTGGGTAATATTGCATATATACGACTGTTTTTCTTTGAAGCAGAACAAATGTATGTTAATGATACAAGATGTTAATATCGGGCAAAAAATACAACCAAAGCAAAGGCTGGACAGTAGTGTACAGTAATATATTAATGAGCTTCCATTTAAAAAAGGAAATAGAGAATTGAGAGTTCAGAAATAAACCCCATCAACTGATAAAAAAAAGGAAATACACTAAGTGAAAGAAGCTAGACAAAGGTACTACATATGGCTTGACTCCAACTGTACAAAATATAAATACAAATAAAGTATATCGATGGAAACAACAGCAGCTGTGTGGGGCAGGGGAAGCACAGAGAGACTGAGAAGTGATTGTTAAGGGGCAGAGGTTTTAAAATGTGTTTTTAAGAGGTTTTTGATTTGTCTGTTCTTTATTACTATTATAATTGGAATAATGTATTGGAATAATGTAAATACTCTAATATTAATTGAAGTGATGAATGCACAACTGTGATTGTACCATAAATACCACTGACTGCACACCGGGTGGATTGTGTGCCTTATTACTAGGTATCAATAAAGTTGATTAAGAAGGTTATTTTGAGACTGTGGTGTCATTTGCCACCAAGCGCACTGATCTTGAGCTTCTGGCCTGCCGGGCGCATGGCCACACCTGTCAGCGCCTGCGTGGTGGCCGCGACGCCAGCCTTTTCCTCACGGTGCTGTGATTCCCGCGCCGCTTTTTGGGAAGGCTGGAGCCGGCACCCGGGCCCCAGGGGCCCTTGCGGACTTCGCTCAGGCCTCCGGTGGCGGGGTGGCGGGGGGGCGTCCCCCACCCCGCCCAGCGCTGAGCCGCCCCGCCTCCAGCTGCAAGCCCCTGTGCGACCCAGGCGCGGCCCCGGGGACCAGGCGGGGAGGCCGCGAGGGGCTCCGGTTCCCGGGGGCTTGGGCGGACGCCGGCCGGCCTTCAAGGGGCCCAGGCCCGCCCCTTCAGTCGGGAAAGTTCCCTGCGAAGCTAAGTCTTACTAAGGCGCAAGCTTATCAAAATGCAGCGCCCTTGCCTCCTTCCACCGCTGGCCCTGGCCAGGCGCGGGCGCCAAGGGGGACTACCGCACTGGGGAGGGAGACCCTCCCAGCGCTGGGGGCCTGGCCGGGCCGAGGGCCTCTCCCCAAGATTCCCTGCCTCTTCATGGCCCAAGGGGACCTCGGGAGAGCGACACCCCCCAGTGGGGCCCCTCGGGGTGCCGCGCCCAGTCTCCCAAGAAGGCGTGGGCCTGGGTCTGGAGACTGGGCTGGAGGCAGCAGCAGGGCCCACAGGTAGGAGCAGGCAGCCTCCACAGGTGGGAGTGGGAGGGGCCCACAGGTAGGCATGGGCGGAGCCACAGGTGGAGGCAGGGCCCACAGGTAGGAATGGGCAGGGCCTATAGGTAGGCATGGGTGGGGCTGCAGGTGGAGGCAGCTATGTGGGGCCCACAGGTAGGAGCAGGCAGCCTCCACAGGTGGGAGTGGGAGGGGCCCACAGGTAGGCATGGGCGGAGCCACAGGTGGAGGCAGGGCCCACAGGTAGGAATGGGCGGGGTCCATAGGTAGGCATGGGCGGGACTGCAGGTGGAGGCAGTTGGGCGGGGGTGGGGCGGCAGGTGGAGGCACTTAGGTGGGCCGCAGGTGGGCCTAGGCGCCGCTGTTTAAGGGGGTGCGTTGCTGCGCCGCTCGCCGCTGTCGGGTCAGAGCTCCAGCATGGGGCTGGCTGGCGGTGTCTGGCCTTGGGCGCTGGGTCTGCTGGCCCTGCCAGGTGAGCTGGCCGCCCCCACCTCCCCCACGCCTCGGCTTTGGCTCCAGCCTCCAGGGAGCTGGGAGAGGCCGGCAGGGTGCAGCTGGAGCCGCAGGGGGTGATGGACCTTAAGGTCCGGGCACGGGAGTTCTCCAGGGGGCCTGGGAAGTCAGCTCCTGGCCCTGGGGGAGAGGGGCTGCTCTTCGCGTGTGGGGGGTGGAGCTGTAAGGCCCCCTCCAGCCCAGGGCTGGTCCAGCCCCGGCCCACTTCCCTGAAGCCTGGGCCGAGAAAGGGAGCCACGGAGCAGGGTCTGCGGCTAGCCCATCCCCGGCCCCTCCTTCCGGCCCACCCCGAGACTCAGAGCCGGGGCTGCCTCTGGAGCCCTGTGGTCCCGCTAAGGGGGCGCCTTCCTGGGACCCTCCAGGCCGCGGCGCCAGCGCTGAGAGGGGCTCCCGCTGGACACCTGCCCGGGGCCTGGGTCTGTGGTCTAACCCTCCCTCCCCACCCCCCCGGCTGCTGGGCCAGCTGTGGTCCTAGGAGCACCTGCAGCCACCAGCTGCCCGGGAGCCTGTGACACCAGCTTGGCCGAAGACGGCGCCTCCCAGGGGCCCTGGGACAGGGGACATCCCCGCCATCAACCAAGGTGAGGCCCGGGCGAGACCCGCGCCAGATGCGCGCTGGGGGGGAAGGCAGAAGAGCCTAACTGGGGCAGTCCTGGGGGGCCTGTCTCCAGAAGGCGACTTCCTGACACCAGAGGCGGTGATCGGGGCCGCTGGGTCCCCGGGCGGTGTGGCCGGGGGCTCCCTGAGCGGAGCCGCAGGGGGCGCCTGAGGAGGTGGCGCCGTCCACGCGGGCCGCCCAGGGCTCGGGCCGCCCGGGGCTCCGGCCGCAGAAGGGGCGTGCGAGCGTCCTGGGCCGGCCCGAGCCACGGGGCCGAGGGTCTGGGGAGCAGGGGGCGGCCTGGCCCGGGCGGGGTGCGGGCCTCCCTCCCGGCAGCAGTGGCCCCTGGGCCGGCCTGTCTGCCCGGAAGCTTCCGGCCTCCTCCTCCCCGGGCGCCAGCACCCTGGCGGTCCCACCCTGCGGTCACTGCCAGTGGCCTGGAGGTCGGCGGCCGGCCACCCTGGGAGGGGTTCTCAGGTGCCGCGAAAGTGCTGCCCCCAGCCCCGCCGCCCCCCCAATCCCTCGTGGCAGGACCTCCCCCTCTCCCCCGTCCCCCCACAGCTGACTCCAGGGAACCCACCCGAGGCCCCCCGCTGTGCCAGGTGCTGCTCTCAGACCCCTGGACTGAAACCCAGGTGGCCATGGCCTGGGGAGGGGGCTGGAGGGCGAGCAGGGCCGTGGCCGCGGGTGGGGGTGCAGAGCCCCTCTAGACGAGGGCACCCCGGGGGGCTGGGGACTCCGTGGGGGAGGAGGAGAGCGAGCGGGAGCCAGTGCTGCTCCCCTCCCTCGGGGGCTGCGGCTGGAAGTCTCGTCACTTGTCCCTGCGAGGGTCCTAAGTAACTCACTGAGGGGCAGGAATTAGGTGGGGACGGGCTGGCTCCGAGGGGAGAGGCTGGGACCAGAGCCGAGAATGCGGCAGCCGGCCCGGGAGCGCCGGGGAAGGGCGCGCGTCCCTGGAAGCCTCACAGCTGCGTCCACCGAGGCTCAGAGAGGCTGTGCCACCTGCCTGAGGCCACACAGCCTCGAGCCCAGGGAAGCTCAGCTCCAAGTCGGAGGAGGGGCAGGCGCAGGCACGGAGGCCTCCCCAGGCCTGTCCAGGAGTGCTGGGGCCAACCCCTGTCCCCCTTCCTTCCCAGGGCTCACCCCAGAGGGGGCCCCAGGGGACAGCTTCCTCTTGGAGGGAGACATCATCCGGCCGGTGAGTGCGCCTTCACGGGGCTCTGGCACGGGGAACCCACCTTTGGGGTGCGCGGCCTGGATGTCCTGTTAGGAGAAAGCTGGTGCTGGGGAGGGAGGCCTCTGGAGAGGTTGCAGCAGCCAGCCCGGGAGGCTTCCTGGAGGAGGCGGCTTGAGCCCTAAGACGGCAGCACCCTGCCTGGGGAAGGGGTCTCAACGAATCGGGACAGACGAGCCCAGCACAGCAGCATGGCTGCTGGCGGCATGGGGGGCCTCTGGCTGGGCAGGAGGGCGAGGGACCACCCTGGCGGGGATGAAGGCGGTGGGAGCCGGGGCAGCTTGCGGGGAGAGGGGAGAGCAGCCTGCTCTGGGGGCGGTGCCGTCCTTTAGGTGCTGGGGGTGGCGGAGGGCTCCGGATAGGTCCTGTTGACCACCCGCTGGTGGCGTGACGATGGGGGCTGGAAGCCGGGGGGCCAGGTGGTGAGCGGACAGGCGGGGGAGGCCCCGCTCCAGGAGGACAGCCGCGTCCCCGCCGTGGACAAGTAAAAGCGCTGGTGGCCGAGGGCCGGCGGCCAGGGCTTGGGCGTGGGGGAGTGGAGAAGGTCTCCTTCGCCCACCCCGCGTCCTGGACACTTGCCGATGGCCCCTGGGGCGGCCGGCGCAGGCCGAGAGGCGTGTCTTGGGCATCGGGAGTCATCGCTGGCCCCGTCTGCGTCCCCTGGTTCGGTGACATTTCTAATGCCCCCGCCACGGGTGCCCCCTGCGTCTGGCACCCTCAGGGCTCCCGTGGTCTGTCCTGGGGCTCCCTAGCGGCCTCTCTCCTCAGAGCCCCTTCCAGCTGTTGTCGGCCACCAGCGGCAAGTGGCCCAAGAGCGGCGGCCGCGTGGAGGTGCCCTTCCTGCTCTCCAGCGAGTACGGTGAGTGCCGCGGCCAGCTGTGCCCGCCGCGCCCGCGCCTCTGGGCTTCCCCTCCTCCTCCTCTTCCAGGACCCCCGCCCCCATCACGCCCCCCCCCTCGCCGAGGGCCTCCCGAGCCTGGGGGTTAAAGTCCTGGGCCGCACGTTTTGGGCTCATCTGACCATTCAGAGGCCAAACTGCCGGGAGGCCCTGCCTCAGCGTGCCGGCTGCTGTGACGGAGGCCCTCCCCCGCCCCCCCCCAGCCGGGCCCGGCCCCCTCCCCCGCCCCCCCCCCAGGCCGGCCCGGCCCCCTCCCCCGCCCCCCCCCAGCCGGGCCCGGCCCCCTCCCCCCGCCCCCCCCCCAGCCGGGCCCGGCCCCCTCCCCCGCCCCCCCCCAGCCGGGCCCGGCCCCCTCCCCCGCCCCCCCCAGCCGGGCCCGGCCCCCTCCCCCGCCCCCCCCCAGCCGGGCCCGGCCCCCCCCCCGCCCCCGTCCCCCTCCCCCCCTGAGCCCCCGGTCTCCCCCGCAGACGCGCGCAGCAGGGCGGCCATCCTGGCGGCCTTCGCCGAGTTCGCGCGCTTCACGTGCGTCAGGTTCGTCCCCTACAACGGCCAAAGGGACTTCGTCTCCATCGTGCCCATGTCCGGGTGAGTGCGCCCGCGGGAGCTCAGCCCAGGCGGGGGCCGCGGGGCTTGGCCCGTACCCCGCACCCCGCCTTCTCCCCGGGCCAAGCCCCCCGCAATCCCCCCCCCCCGCCAGGGCTTGGCCCACCCGCGTGGGGCCGGTGGGGTGCCCTCGTCTGGGGGCTTCCTGGCTCTGAACCTGGACCCCCCCCATGCCCGAGCCCCCCGTCAGCTCCCCTGACTTCCGGCCTCTCCCCTCCGCGGCTGGAGGGGCGCCCCCGCCGCCCCCGCACCCCGCGCCCCCGCCGCAGCCCAGGCCGCTAACGGCCCCGTAGGCCGGGTCACGGGAGGCGGGCAGTCAGGGCCCGGCGGGGCCCCGCAGCCCGGGACAGGACGCGTGGGCCTGTCCCGCCGCAGGTGCTTCTCGGGCGTGGGGCGCGCGGGCGGGCCGCAGCTGCTGTCCCTGGCGCCCGCCTGCCTGCGCGCCGGCCCCGGCATCGCGCTGCACGAGCTCATGCACCTGCTCGGCTTCTGGCACGAGCACGCGCGCGCCGACCGCGACCGCTACATCCGCGTGGACTGGAAGGAGGTCCGCCCAGGTGAGCGGCCGCGGGCGCCGCGTCCCCGCCCCGCGCCGCGTCCCCGCCCCGCGCCGCGTCCCCGCCCCGCGCCGCGTCCCCGCCCCGCGCCGCGTCCCCGCCCCGCGCCGCGTCCCCGCCCCGCGCCGCGTCCCCGCCCCGCGCCGCGTCCCCGCCCCGCGCCGCGTCCCCCGCCCCGCGCCGCCGCGTCCCCCGCCCCGCGTCCCCGCCCCGCGCCGCGTCCCCCGCCCCGCGCCGCCGCGTCCCCGCCCCCGCGTCCCCGCCCCGCGCCGCGTCCCCGCCCCGCGTCCCCGCCCCGCGCCGCGTCCCCCGCCCCGCGTCCCCCGCCCCGCGCCGCGTCCCCGCCCCGCGTCCCCCGCCCCGCGTCCCCCGCCCCGCGCCGCGTCCCCGCCCCGCGCCGCGTCCCCGCCCCGCGTCCCCCGCCCCGCGCCGCGTCCCCGCCCCGCGCCGCGTCCCCGCCCCGCGTCCCCGTCCCGCGCCGCGTCCCCGCCCCGCGCCGCGTCCCCGCCCCGCGCCGCGTCCCCGCCCCGCGCCCCCGTGTCCCCGCCCCGCGCCGCGTCCCCGCCCCGCGCCCCCGTGTCCCCGCCCCGCGCCGCGTCCCGCCCCGCGCCGCGTCCCCGCCCCGCGTCCCCGCCCCGCGTCCCCGCCCCCGCGCCGCGTCCCCGCCCCGCGCCCCCGTGTCCCCGCCCCGCGCCGCGTCCCCGCCCCGCGCCCCGTGTCCCCGCCCGCGCCGCGTCCCCGCCCCGCGTCCCCGCCCCGCGTCCCCGCCCCGCGTCCCCGCCCCGCGCCGCGTCCCCGCCCCGCGCCGCGTCCCGCCCCGCGCCGCCGCGTCCCCGCCCCCGCGCCGCGTCCCCGCCCCGCGCCGCGTCCCCGCCCCGCGCCGCGTCCCCGCCCCGCGCCGCGTCCCCGCCCCGCGCCGCGTCCCCGCCCCGCGCCGCCCCCCCCGCCCCGCGCCGCCCCCCCCGCCCCGCGCCGTCCCCCCGCCCCGCGCCGCGTCCCCGCGCCGCGTCCCCCGCCCCGCGCCGCGTCCCCGCCCCGCGCCGCGTCCCCGCCCCGCGCCGTCCCCCCGCCCCGCGCCGCGTCCCCGCCCCGCGCCGCGTCCCCGCCCCGCGCCGTCCCCCCGCCCCGCGCCGTCCCCCCGCCCCGCGCGTCCCCCCCGCCCCGCGCCGTCCCCCCGCCCCGCGCCGCGTCCCCGCCCCGCGCCGCGTCCCCGCCCCGCGCCGCGTCCCCGCCCCGCGCCGCGTCCCCGCCCCGCGCCGTCCCCCCGCCCCGCGCCGTCCCCCCGCCCCGCGTCCCCCGCCCCGCGTCCCCGCCCCGCGTCCCCGCCCCGCGCCGCGTCCCCCGCCCCGCGCCGCGTCCCCGCCCCGCGTCCCCGCCCCGCGCCGCGTCCCCGCGCCGCGCCCCCGCCCGCGCCGCGCCCCCGCGCCGCGCCCCCGCCCCGCGCCGCGCCCCCGCCCCCGCGCCGCGCCCCCGCCCCGCGCCGCGTCCCCGCGCCCCCGCCCCGCGCCGCGCCCCCGCCCCCGCCCCGCGCCGTCCCCGCGTCCCCGCCCCGCGCCGCGCCCCCGCCCCGCCCCGGGCTGCGGAGAGTCCGGCTGAGGCTCCGGGAGGGCCGTACCCAGGGCTTGGTCCCCGCCTCTCGCCCGGGCCCTCAGCGGCCTGACCCCTCGGGGTGCGGTGGGGGCTGCGGGGGGGAGCACAGAGCAGGGGCTTGGTTTGGGGGTGCGGGCGGAGACCTCTCGCAGAGGGCCCCTTCTGTTCTGTGACCGGGCGGAAGTGTCCCCCATCTGGGTGCTTTGGGGGAGAGGAGATGGAGACTGAGGCCCCAGATCCAGGCGGGGGAGTCAGGGGCCCTGAACCCTGAAAGAGGAGAAGCAAGCCTTCCAGTGCTCAGGAGGTGCGCCTGGAGGGTCACGTGACGGCCGTGACGCCCTCCAGCTGAGCAGCGAGCTCAGCCAGCATTCTAACCATGACGCGGTGAAAGTAGAAACTAACAAGTCAGAACCAAAGCTGCTTTCACGTGCAAGTTCAAAACAAAACAAAGCAAAACACCAAACCAGAAAACCTTCCTTTGCGCTCCTGGGCTAAAGAAGTGGAAACTGCAGGATTTCTGCAGGAACCTGAGGACACTGTGGTTCACAGCTGACTCGGTGCTTTAAACCAGTGTAGACTTAACACTCGTGTTGATATCAAGAGAAACAAGCATCTCAATCCAAGTTAAAAAAAACAAAACAGAAGGAAGGAATCGAGGTAAAATCAGAAATGAGCTAGAAAACAGAGTGAACAAATTCAAAAGCTCTTAAATTATTTTAACAAAAAAGGTGAAACACTAGCTACCTTATGGGGGGGAAGGTGCCTCTTGCACAGGAGCGGAGGAAAATGAGACTATGTTTGTTTAGTTTATTGTCCGTAGACACACTGCTCGCATCACTAATAACAGTAATTAGCTGTGGTGGGGGCGAGAGGCTGGATGGGAAACTTTCACTGTATCTTTTAATAATCTTTTATTTTGACTTCTGAATCAACTGAATCTGTTGCCTTTTCAAAATTATGTTTAATACAAGGGTTTTAAAAGGAAGAAGTGGGGCCTCCAGGGGCAGATATTTCAGGCAGGGCGAGGATGTGAAGGGGAGGGTGGGTGTGGGAGTGGTGGGCCTGGGGGCTTTGGGGTAGCGGGAGGCTCCCGGGGGGAGGGGAGGGGAGGGGCTCCAAAGCCCTGGGGGACAGGGGAGCCAGGTGGGGCTCGCTGCTGGGGAGAGGGTCCAGGACAGCAGACCAGGGGACAGGCGACCCTTAGAGCTGCTCACTGAGGGGCCCGTTATTTCCTGGATTCTATGGGTTAGGCCCCTAAAGGTGAGGCCCCACCCCCGTGAGCCCCCCCCGCGCCCCCCCCCCCCCCCGTGAGCCCCCCCCCTCATCTCCAGGTCCATTTTTCCAGGGTTTGAAATCAACTTCATCAAATCCCGGAGCAGCAACATGCTGGCGCCCTATGACTACTCGTCAGTGATGCACTATGGGAGGTGAGGGCCCCCCCCCTGGCCCCCCTGGGCGCCCCTCCCCCCATCCTCCCCCTCCCCCTCCCCATCCTCACCCGCCCCCTCCTCCCGCCCCCTCCTCCCGCCCCCTCCTCCCGCCCCCTCCTCCCGCCCCCTCCTCCCGCCCCCTCCCCCCCTCCTCCCGCCCCTCCCCCCCTCCTCCCCATCCTCCCCCCCTCCTCCCCCTCCTCCCCCCTCCTCCCCCTCCTCCCCCCTCCTCCCCCATCCTCCCCATCCTCCCCAGCCTCCCCAGCCTCCCCATCCTCCCAGCCTCCCCCATCCTCCCCAGCCTCCCATCCTCCCAGCCCTCCCCATCCTCCCTGCCCCCCATCCTCACTTGCCCCCCCCATCCTCACTTGCCCCCCCCCATCCTCACTTGCCCCCCCCATCCTCACTTGCCCCCCCCACCCCCAGGCTCGCCTTCAGCCGCCGCGGGGCCGCCACCCTCGTGCCGCTCTGGGCCCCCGGCGTCCACATGGGCCAGCGGTGGAACCTGAGCGCCTCCGACGTGACGCGGGTCCTCAGGCTGTACGGCTGCAGCCCCCGCGGGGCAGGTGAGGGGGGGCGGCGAGTGGGGCCTAAGAGGTGGCTGTTGCCATAGCGACCCCACGCCGTGGAGGGGGGCGCTTGGTTCCAGCACAGGGGGAGGGGCGGTTAAGCAGAAGTGGGGCCAAGTTCACGGAAACGGAAAGGAGCCACCGGAGACCCGCCCGGGGAGGGGGGCGCGGGGAGGGGCTTGCGAAGCCCGGCAGGGAGGCGGGAGCTGGCGCTCCAGGGACCCGCGGCGCGGCCTGAGCGCGGGGAGGCGCGGGGCGGGCAGGGCCGCTGGCCGCGGGCGCCTCCGGCTCTTCACGGCTGGGGCCGCAGGTGACCATCGGGGCTGCAGGTGGGACGCGCAGGTGCCTGCGCGCTTAGTGTTCACAGGCCGGTGACTGTGCGAGCGCCGCAGTGCAGCCTCGTGATGTAACCGACACGCTTCAAACTCGCCTTCAGAGCGGGCGGGTCAGCGGCTCCTCGCGTTCACGGGACGCGCCAGCACCACGCAGCAATCTCAGGACCGTCGGCGCTTCCCAGAGAAACCCCAGCCCCTGAGCAGGGACATCCCTCCCCATCCTTCCCTCCACCCCTCCCCCCCGCCCCCCCTCTTCCCCCCACCTCCGCACTCAACCACTGATCTCCTTCCTGCCCTGTGGGCTTCTCTGTTCTGGACCTCTCACGCAAGTGGAATGTCAGCACGCGGTCTCTGCGGCTGGCTTCCTCCTCGGCCTCCTGTTTCAAGGGACGTCCGTGTCCACGCGGCAGTACTTTTTTCTTTTGTTATGGCCACATAATATTCCACTTTTACTTGCCCGTTTGTCAGTTGGAAAATGGGACTGTTTCCTTTTACGAGCTATTGCGAATGACATCGATGTGCACATCTGTGGACAGCTCCTCGTGTGAACGTGTTTTCGGTTCTCTTGGACATGTACTTAGGAGTAGAACTGCTGGATTGTATGAAAACTCAGTTTTTTGAGAAACTGCCAGTTTTCTTAGAGCAGCTGCACCATTTTCCGTGCCCTGTGAGGGTCCCGATTTCTCCACATCCTCTGACACTTGTTATTGTCTGTCCTTTTGATGATGCCATCCTCTGTGGGTGAGGAGTAGTGTCAGGCTGTGGTTTTGATTTGCATTTTCCTGATGCCTAATGATGTTGAGCATCTTTTCATGAGCTTATCGGCTATTCGTATCTCATCTTTGAATAATGTCTATTCAAATCCGCTGTCCATTTTGCAGCGGGGTTGTCTTTTAATTGAGTTGTTAGAGTTCTTTATATATCCTGCATACAAGTCCCTTACCAGATAGAGCCTAGTCTTGTTATTCGAGGCAGTTAGGTTCTGTGCAGCTGCTGCCGGCAGGAAATAGAGAGCACCGAATGGCTGCAGGACGCAGGGCGAGGTTCCTGCGAGCCTCTGGCCACATTTCACCAGTCAGTGTGTGAAGGTGGAGGTGAACTTCTGGTTAAAGACTCCTTGTGGGATATGCAGGCTTGACTCACTCGTGGCCGGCGGCACGTAGCGCACGCCTGGACGTGCTTAAGCGTATTTTCTCTAAGGCGCACCAAGCCTTTCTCCTCTTGGGAACCCTAGCCAACACCTCAGCTGTTTTAAAACAGCGAAATCACCACCCAAAAGACCACTGGGTTAGCGCGAGGCGGACCCGGAAGGCGGCGCCTCTTTCAGCTCAGCTGGAAGCACGCTCAGGGGGCGCACGCCTCGCCCTTCCGTGCACGCCCACGGAGGACTGCGAAGGCACCCCAGGTGCTGAGTGTGGGGCCCGAGTACGTTCAGCCGGTAGGCGAATTCGCAAATACAGAATCTGTGAATGACGGCCTGCAAATATTTTCTCCTGTTTTAGGGGCTGCCTTCATTTTCTTGATTCTTTGTTTGTGCTTTGGACCTGAAAGCTTATTCTGATGAACTCTAATTTATCTGCTTTTTTCTCTTCCTTTGGTTGCTTGGTGTTCTGTCTATTTGTGTGTGTGTGTGTGTGAGGGGGCTGCCTTGGACAGTCTTATCTGTCACTTATTCACCCTGTCTTGCAAGTGTGTGGCGCTGAGCTGGCGCTACGCTGTGTTAGCCGGGTGTCCACCAGAGAGGCGTGCCACCGTGGAGCCAGGGGACAGGAGGTTTACGATACGGAGCAGACCTCGAGCAGGGGGCCCCCGCCCGGCCCGGGGTCCCTCCTGTGTGCTGTGGGTGGGTTCGCAGCTCCAGCTCCCAGTTAGGCCTGTGGCCCGCCCACTTTCCTGCGTGGCGCTGGGGCGCGCGGCTGGACGCCGTCCTTCTGCAGTGGCTCTCCAGCTGTCCAGCTCCCTTCGCTGAATGGACCCCTTCTCCCTTCCTATATACATACACCGGCTATCGCGTAGCATGTGCTTTTTCTAACGAGGAGACCGGGAGGTGCTGTGGCCAGCTCTGTGGTCCTCGTCCCTGAGCTCTGACTGTCCCGAGGAGCAGGACGGGGTGGGGTCGAGGGAAGGGGCGTCAAGCGGGCCGGTGCGTGAGCACCCCGAATGCTGACACCAAGACTCCCTGGAGAAGGGGCGGGTAGAGCAGGAGGAGGGGCCTCCTGGGCCTGGGGGAGCGGGCTGGAGCGTGTGGGCGGGTCGAGGCCCATCTGGGGCTTCCAGCTCATGAGTCGAGCAAAGGGAGGCCATGGCGACGGCCAGGAGGCGAGCGGAAGGGGTGGGGGGGCCGGCTGGGGAAGCAGGCGCCTTGGGAGGTGCTGCGGGCCCCCCACCGGGTCCCCCACCGGGCCCCCCGTGGCCGGGACGTCTCCACGTGGGAGGTGCAGTTGGTGCAGCACGAGCCTGGAGTGGGGAGTCCGTGGGGCGGGAGGTACCGTGGCCCTCAGGAACCCTGGCCCTCGGGGGGGGGGGGGGGCGTGGGAGAGGACGGCGTCAGCATGGTCTCAGATACCAGCCACGCCCAGGGGACAGTGGCCGTGAGGTCAGCGGGCAGGGTGGGGAGAGGCCACCGGCGAGCAGGCCAGTGGGTGGGTCCCTGTCAACGGGTGGAAGACGGCTCCCTGCGCAGCCTCTGGCGCCGGGGCAGGGGTGGCTGTGGGCAGGGGTGCCCAGGGGAGGGCGTGGCCCCGGCCCATGAGAGGAGAGTGGAGGGCGCAGAGCCTGGGCGCTCTGGGAGAGGGAAAGTTCTAGAAGAGGTTCCAGATGCGGGGTGGGGGTGGGGGTGCTGCCGCAGGGAGAGCAGCCAAGGAAGCGTCTGGAAGGCGAGGGCTGCAGAGCTGGGCCGGGCCGGTTGGCTGCAGACCGTGGCCTGGGGGGCCCGGGAGCCCCCAGTGGCTGAGTATGCTGGTGGCGATTACGGGCCTGGGGCCGGGGGTCCCGAAGCTCTGGGTGGCCCGCCCGGCCTGGCCCCGGGTGGCTCTGCAGCTGGGCCGCACGCCTGCCTCTGGCCTGTGACCTCTGACCACCCGTCTCTCCTGCCCAGGGTCCCAGAGCCCCCCTCCTGCCTCCAGGCCGCACCTGCAGAGGCTCCTGAAGGCGCTGTTGGCGGACCCTGGACACCCCCGCCCCGGCGGTCCCCGCGCTGCCGCAGGCCCCAGAGCGAGCCCACCCAGGCCGGCGCCTCCTGTGCTGAGCGAGTGGGGAGAAGAGGCGCCCCCCGTGCCCTCCCCCGACGCAGGGAGCCGGCCGTCACCGGAATAGGCTGCCCTGGGGAGCCAGGCACCCGGGGCTCACTGTGGGGGTGCTGGGGCTCGGCCTGTGGCCCCGGTCCTGGCGAGGGGAGCACGCCCACTCCTCCGTCTTCCAGGCCAGTCGGGCCCCCCTCTCTTGGAGGGGCGGGAGGAGAAGCCCCTCTGGGTCTGCTGTGGGGGAAGGTGGGCCTGCGGGGGTGGGGGCTGTAAATGGCTGACCCCCCACCCCCATGTGCACTCCAGGTGCTGCCCCCCCACCTCCCTCTCCTTGGGGGTGCCCTGTGTCCTCTTAAGACAGAGCCAGGGGCCTCTGCCCGGGAGGGGGCCACACAGGGGACCTCCTGTCGTGGGAGCTGCTGCCCTGCTTGCTGTTCTCCGAGGCCCCCCGCCCTCTACTGCACTTGGGGTGATGGTCTCCCCCTCACACACTGTAGGCCAGCTGGGTCCAGAGACCCCAGGGGCTCCGGGCAGGTGTCCCCGGGGCCCTGGGAGGAGAGGTGCTGTGGTTGGAGGCTGCGCCAGGGCCCTTCCACGCCTGCGCAGGGGGCACCTCGGCCCGACCACGACGGCTGTGGGCAGGACGTGGAGCTCAGTCTGCCCCGAACCGCGCTTCCCAGGGCCTTGCGGGCCCCCCCGGCCTTGCGCCTCACCCCCCCCCCCCAGGAGCCTTGTGTTTCACCCCCCTACCCCCCCAGCTGGGCTGGGGCTGCCTGGCAGGGGGACGAGCTCCCCCTCCATCAAGGGAACAAAGCCTCCAGCGGCGCCAGTGCCCAGGCCCTGCCCGGAGCCCGCGTCCTGTGTCCCTGTTCTTGGGGCCCCTCAAGCCCCGGCAAGTCCTGCTGGCGGGGGTGGGGGGGAGGAGGGGTCTCAGCTGTTTGGGGGAGCAGAATAAAAGGGCTCCGGGCCTGAGTACTTGCTGGTGCCCGGCTGACCCCTCACCCTCGTGGTCATCTTTAGCCTTGTGCTGGCCCTGGGCAGGGCAGGGAGGGGGGTCCACTCTCCCGACGGGGCAGCGGGTTCAGGGCGGGCGATGGACTCGCCGAGGGGCACGGCCGGGGCAGCGGCGCGGGGCTGGGGGGCGTGTGGCGTCGGCCCCTCCGGGCCCGGTCCTGGGCCCCTCCGGGCCCGCTGCCCTCAGTCCTGGCCTCAGGCTCCGGTTAGGAACTTTCTGCACCTCCAGGGGCGGGTCTGGAAGGCTTGTGAAACCCGCCCTGTCTCACCTGAGTGTGGGATTAGGGTGGGCGAGGAGGGGGCCGCGGCCAGGCTCCCACTGGCATGACAGTCCCCCCGGGGTTTCCCTGGCAGAGAAGCCTAAGACCGAGGCAGCACCCGTGGCGCCTCCGCTTACCTGAGCCCTCTGCCCCTCCAGGTGGCAGAGCCAGGCGCCTGGCACCTGGGCTGGGGTTTCTCGGTGGCCGTGCTGGGGCAGGGGGGTGTCTGTACCCTGCCAGGCCCGCAGGTGCTGCCCCCAGAGCCTCCACCGGTATTTTTGGAGTTTGGTCTCCAAATCTGGGTTCCCCAGAAGGCGTGGCAGGGGCGGCTGGGGGTTCAAGGTGGAGCTGTCCTTGGGAGGGCAGCGGCTCCCCATTCACCCTGCTGGGCACGGAGGGGGGTGGGTTCTGGGGGAACTGGACGTGTTTGAGGTGACCGGTGGGTGGGTCAGGGAGCTGGGAGTGGTCAGGCAGGAGGGGTCCATCTGGGTGTCACAGCTGCCGGGTGGGAGCCACGGGCCAGGGAAACAGCCGGAGGCGAGTGTGGACACAGGAGAGGGGTGCCCGGAGCATGTCACTCAGGCCAGAATTGCTCGGCCTCAGCGCTGCTGCCTCCGGTGCCGGAGAGCCCTCTGTCGCGGGCGGCTTGGCTGGAGGACGTCTAGCAGCAACTTTGGCTCTGCCCGCCCGGTGCCCCACCCCAGCTGTAACTACCCCCCAAATCTCCAGTCCTTGCTAAAGGCCCGTGTGGGGACAAAATCGCGCCTGTGAGAACTGCAGAGTCAGAGACCAGGAGGAGGGGCAGGAAGGGAAGCTGAGGATGGAGGACCTCAGAGCGGCCCAGGGGCACCGGGTGGGCACAGCGCTGGGGGGCACGCGGCCTGCGGACCACCCGGGGGTCAGTACAGAGCGAGGGCTTAGCCGGGGACTGGAGGCGGCCGGGGGGCTGGCAGCTGCAGGGAGCCCGGGGGACGGTCCAGGAGTGGCCCCTGCAGAGGGGCGGCGAGGAGTCAGCCGAGGCTGGGTGAGCCCTCAGAGCTCAGGGCCAGCGCAGGGGCGCGTGGGGGCGAGCTCCTGCCTCAGGGCACCCACTTTTTCTCAAGAACTCATTCGGGAGCAGATGAAGCTCAGTGGCTGAGCGCCTGCTTCCCATGTTCAAGGTCCTGGGTTCAATCCCTCGAGGCTCCCAAAAAAAAAAAAACGCTTGGGGTGGGGGCTGGGGGGGACAGCTGGAAGTTCCAGAGGGGGGAGAACGAGAGGGTTACCCAGTTGGAGAATGGGAAAATGAGCGTCCCGGGAAGCGCGGCTCTGGGTGGTCAAGAACTTAGAGGCCAGTCAACGTGGCAAGGTTTTGGTCCAGAAAAAGCCGCTGCTTGGCCAGGGCGGGGACTGCGAGGCTGGTTTAGTTTCCCGGCGGGGGGACGGTGGGTGGACGGCAGGGGATGGCGGGTGGACGGCAGGGGACGCTGGCTCGTCTTCTAGCAGGCACAGGTCCAGGGTCTGGAGCAAGGCCACTTTCCCCGTCTCCGTCCCCGTCGGAGAAAGGCCTGCCCGACACCTGCTGCCCCAAAGGAGGCCTGCTGGGGGCGCGCTGTCCCGAGGCAGGGGTTCGGCCTCGTTGGGAGGCCCGGGGCGGTGGGCCTGGAGGCCTGGGTAAAGCCCCCCAAGACAGAGGAGGGCGCGAGGCGGGGGTTCCGGCAGAGCCGAGGGCTCCCGCGGCGGGAGGTGTGGGACCCCAGGGTCTGCTTCCGCTCAGCCCAGGTCCCGTGGGGGGACGGCTGGGTCCGGGGGACAGGACCCTGGCTGGGAGGGAGCAGGGTGGCAGTGGGGGTCAGACTAGCCAGGGAGGGCTGTGGATGGGCCGCCCGGTGGCTGACCCTGCGGTGGGGGGAGGCGGAGAGCCACGGAGAGGCGAGGGGCAGGCACGTCAGGGGCCCCCGCCCCGGGGAGCTGGCAGCGCCCACGCTGTGCCCGGCTGGGGGCAGGGCGGGAGGAGGCGGTGGCCGGGGATGGTGATGCCTGAGCCGGGCCCCGGCAGGTAGGCTCTGTCCCTGGGCACCCACCTGCGCCGGCTGTAGGGCCTGGTGCCGGGCAGATGCGGGCTGCGTTTCCAGGAGGTGCGTGCCCGCCAGCAGGGACTCGCCGGGGCCTGGGTAGGGCACAGCCTCCTGCCCCTGAGCCTCGGCTCTGGAAGGGCTGGGGACCCCCACCCTTTAAGGAAAAAGGGGTCAGGATACAAAGGGCCCTGCTGGGGGGCGAGCCGCCCACCCCTCTGAGGATGGTTAGACGGGGAGAGGGCTGGCCCTGCGGTGGCCCTGCGGTGCCCCTGTGTGCCCAGGCTCCTCGGGCCCTGGGGCGGGGACAGGCTGAAACATGCCCAAGGGGCTGCTTGCCGGGCTCCAGTGGCCCCCTTGGTCCTTCTTGGGGGGCCCCGGGGCCTCTCCACCCTTGGCAACCTGGGCCCTCAGGCCCCGCCCAGCGAGCCCCGCCCAGCGCACCCACAGAACCTGCCTCTGGGGGGCCAGGCAGGCTGGCTGCCCACTCCCACCTCAGCCCCAACAGCACCCACCCCACTGGCTTGGCGCCGGCACCGGGTCTGCTGGCAGGATGGCAGGGTGACCTGGGGTGGGGGTGGGGTGACACGGCCCCGGGGCCCCTGTGAAGGCTGGGCAGGAGGCCGGGGGTCCGGGGGCTCGTGGGTGCGTGGACTCTAGGGGCGGAGCCTGACCTGCAGGGCTGGACCTGCAGAGCCCCTCCCTGGGGGCTCTGGGAACCCTGGGGGCACACCCTGGGGGCGGTGCCCCTTCCCGGGGCTGGGTAGGTGGGGAGCGCCCACCCTCAAGGGGACTTGAGGGCCCAGCAGCTCCTTGGAGGCAACAAGGGAGGGGGGGGTCTCTCTGAACATCTCACCCAGCTCCCCCCAAAAGAGCCAGTGGGGGCTGCGGGGGGCTGCAGGGCAGGGACCCACTTTTTTCTGAGATCAGGAGGGACGCCCTCGGACCCGCTCCTTGCTCCGTGCCAGGGAAGGGGCGCCCTCCTCCCGGGGGGACGAGGCTGGAGCGTGCCACCCCTCCCCCCCACTCAAGCCAGCTCTCTTACCTGCTGTCCCCTTCACGGAGGAAACTGAGGCAGCCGCGTGGAAGCCCGGCCGACCCCGAGCTCGGGGCGCTCCTTCCCCGCCCGCGCGGGGAGCCTCTCAGCGCCCCCAGGACGCAGGGACGACGCGGAGCTCGGCGCGGGGCTGTGGCCCGCCTGCGCGGCCCGGCGGGGCCCGGGGTGGGGGGGACAGGGCTCGGGCAGGCCCCCCGCGCCTCACCTGGCTTCGCGGGGGCGCCGGGAGGGGCGTGGCTTCCCGGGCTCCGCGCCCCCGCGCGCTCTCCACCCCCTCCCGGGAGCTCTTCGCCGCGGGACCCGCTGGGGCCACCGCCCTGGACGCCGGTGCTCGGGCCCCGCCAGCAGAGCCCGGGCGGTGGGACCCGCCTCGGCGACCGCGGGTGCAGCCCCGCGCCCGAGCCCCGCGCGCCCCGACGCTTCCACAGCTGCTCGCGCCGCGCCCCCCGCCCCGAATCCCGCAGCGCCCAGACGCGGGGCCCCCCAGCCCTCCCGCAGGGCGGCGGCGGGACGCGCGTGGGTCGAGGACCCCGGGCGGCGGCCAAGGCCGCAGGGGGACCGCTCCCGCCTCCCTGCGGCCGCCCCCGCACCGCCCCCCTCCCCGCCCCCGTCCCGCCTCCGGTCTCCTCCCCGCTCGCCCCTCCCCGCGCGCTCTCGCTCCCCCGACTCCCCTGCCGCCGCGGGCTGCGCGCGGGAGCGGCTCCGGGCCACCGCGGACGAGGACGAGCGGAGCGGGCGGCGCGCCCCAGCCCGGCCCCCGGCCCCGCGCCCCGCAGCCGCGCTCCGCAGGGCGCAGCCTCCCCCGCCGCGGCCGGAGCGGGCACCGCAGCGGGGCGACTTGGCCAACTTCGGGGCGGACGGGCGGCGCGCGCCGCGGGGAGGCTGTCGCAGGGCGGCGGCCCGAGCGGGCGTCCCCCCACCTCCGCGCCAGGGTCGCTCGCGCCATGGGGCCCCAGCGCCGCCCCCGCCGCCCCGCGGGCCCCCCCCTCGCCTAGCCGACGGCGCGCGGCGCCATGGACCACCAGGAGCCCTTCTCGGCGCAGGCCACCGCGGCCATCGCGGCCGTCGTCACCTTCCTCATCGTCTTCACCATCTGCGGCAACGCCCTGGTCATCCTGGCCGTGCTGACCAGCCGCCCGCTGCGCGCGCCGCAGAACCTCTTCCTGGTGTCGCTGGCGGCCGCCGACATCCTGGTGGCCGCGTTCATCATCCCCTTCTCGCTGGCCAACGAGCTGCTGGGCTACTGGTACTTCCGGCGCACCTGGTGCGAGGTGTACCTGGCGCTCGACGTGCTCTTCTGCACGGCGTCCATCGTGCACCTGTGCGCCATCAGCCTGGACCGCTACTGGGCCGTGAGCCGCGCGCTCGAGTACAACTCCAAGCGCACGCCGCGCCGCATCAAGCGCGCCATCCTGGTCGTGTGGCTCATCGCCGCCGCCATCTCGCTGCCGCCGCTCGTCTACAAGGGCGACCCCGGCCCCCAGCCCCGCGGGCGCCCCCAGTGCAAGCTCAACCAGGAGGCCTGGTACATCCTGGCCTCCAGCGTCGGCTCCTTCTTCGCGCCCTGCCTCATCATGATCCTCGTCTACCTGCGCATCTACCTGATCGCCAGGCGCAGCCACCGCCGAGGCCCGGGAGCCCGCGGCAGCTCCGGGGAGGGGGCGGCGGGGCAGCCCCGCTCCCTTCCCACGGGGGCTCCGGCCCCGCTGCCCGCGGCCGCCGGATCACCGCCGAAGAGGCCAACGGACGCCCCGGGGCTGCAGGAGAGGGCGAGGTGCGGGAGACCCCGGAAGATCCCGGGGCGCAGGCCTCGCCGCCCGGCTGGCCCGCCCCTCCCGGCTCCGGCCAGGACCCTCCCGAGGGCGCCTGTGGGGCCCCTCCCCGGGGGGACACGGAGGAGCCGGGGCCTCCGGTGGCCGCCTCCCTGGCCTCGGCTCGCGGCCCGCGCCTGCCGCCCGGAGCCCGGGTGCTGGCCACCCTGCGCGGCCGGGCGCTCCTGGGCAGGGGCGCGGGCGCGGTGGGGGCGCGGTGGTGGCGGCGGGCGCAGCTGACGCGGGAGAGGCGCTTCACGGCCGTGCTGGCCGTGGTCATCGGCGTCTTCGTGCTCTGCTGGTTCCCCTTCTTCTTCAGCTACAGCCTGGGCGCCGTGTGCCCGCAGCGCTGCAGGGTGCCGCACGGCCTCTTCCAGTTCTTCTTCTGGATCGGCTACTGCAACAGCTCGCTCAACCCCGTCATCTACACCGTCTTCAACCAGGACTTCCGCCGCGCCTTCCGCAGGATCCTCTGCCGCCCCCGGGCCCACACGGCCTGCTGAGCGCAGCTGCCGCCGCCCTCTGGAGCTTGGCGCTGGGGCCGCCCTGCTTCCTGGCCCGCGAGGTGCCTGTCCCCCCGGGGTGCACCCTGGAGCCCCCTGGGAGGGGCGGGAGCAGGAGTGCCACCTGCAGGGGTCCGTTCGGAGCGTCCCCTTGCAGACCCGGCTGTGCAGGTCTCTTCTCCCCTCCCCACCGGAGCGCAGGACGTGCCCGAGGCCAGCCCAGAGCCCTGTCCCCCGAAGCCCACCCACGGGCGTCCCCGGCCTTCAGGACGCCGGCTCCCACAGGGGGGCTGGCCTGTGATGTTTTTGCTTCTTTCCCATCCTCTCCCCAGAGAGCAGGAAGTGGCCTTCCACTTGTCACGGAGACCTGTGGCTGAGAAGGAAGGCGGCTGGCCCGGAGACGCCCACCCCCCCAGGCACCCAGGGTGCCATCGGCCGGGGCGGGTGTGCTGGGCTGGCACTGACGCGGGGTCCCTCTCCTCCCCTGTCCCTGGCTCTTGGGTTTGAAGCTTCTTTAAAGGCCAGGCCCGTGGCCTGGGGTCCTCGGCCGGTGCCCCTCTGGGAGGCGGGTGGGCACGGGGCCGCCTCGGTGGGTGGTCTGGGGGCCTGGCGCCGGCCTCGACGGGAGGTCTCAGATCACTCGCATTCACCCTTGCCTAAACTGGGCGACAATAGCTTGCCGCCTACTCGGGGAGATGACAGGCTCTGCAGAAAGCTTTGTGCTCCGCGGGGGATGCACCAGAGAGCCCGAAAGTGTGGTTATCCGCTGACATGAAAGTTCCCTCTCTGCGGGCTCACCGCCGCCTGCTCCCGTCGACTTCCGTCTGGGCCTGCCCCGAGCTGGACGCGGCGAGTGGCAGGCAAGGGCTCTTTGAGTTACCGGGTCTCTTGGAGAATGTGCCCTTGTGTCTGCAGAGGTCTGTGCTATTCTGCATGACAGCTTCTCGACGTTTCACCTGCAACGCCAAGCAGGGTTCTGTGGCTGGGGTCCCCCAATGGGAGCTAAGGCTTTTGTCATCAGGCAGGCAAACCGTCTCCCCAAGATAAGCTAAAAATACCCGTGCCCTGGAAACGGTCTGGGATGAGAGGCTGTGGCAGGTGCAGGGGCTGGAGCAGGTGAGCGGCCCCCCGGGCTCCGGAGAAACCTCCCAGCAGGGTGCCGCGCAGCCCCCTGAGCCCCAGACGGGTCCCTGTCGACCCCGAGTCCTGCCTCGGGGGGTGCCGGCAAGCGCGCGGCTCCAGGGCCCCCCCCACCTCCCCGCTGAGAACCCGGTTCTGGAGCCCGGGGTGGGGGGCCTCCCTGCTTCCCTGGGGTGGGGGGCCGGCCTCGGGGCTCAGCGCCTTCGGCCGGTGGGCGCCGCGGGGCTTAGCGGGCAGGGGCTGTTGGTGCTCACATGGGCTGCCGGACCTGGGTGGAGGGCTGTCCCCGGCTTCTGTGGTCAGTGAGGTCAAGGCGCCGCCCGGCAGGGAGGGGCTGGGCGGATGTGGTGTGGGGAGGGGCTGGCCGGTGACATCCGCCGGGGTCTTGTGGTGCCCTGGGGACCCCGGGGACCCGGCCCTGCTGCCTGTGGCTCTCCCTGTTGTGACATGCCTGTGTCTAGAATCTGACCTATTTTATCAATAAAGGATATTTTGTAATAAGCAAGCTGTGTCCTCGCTGCCCACGGCTGCCAGGGGGCGAGTTCCTAGCTGCTGGCATGGTGGGGTCGGCAGGGCCCCGATGGCAGGGGCTCCCCCCCAGGGCCTGGTCCGCACTGGCCGGCCTGCCTCCTCTGTCCACACCGTCAGGAGCCCGTGGGGTGACGGGGGAGGGCTTCCCGGGGGAGGCGGCCCTTGGCTAGGTCTTCAGGGAAGGGCAGGAGCTCACCAAGATGAGGGCGTGCCGTGAGGGGCAGCGCAGGCAGGGCGTCGTGACCGGCCAACTTGACGGTCGGAGAGTCGGTCCAGGTTAGCCCTGGTGGGGCAGCGGGTGGACGAAGGCAGGGGCGTGGGGCGGGGGCAGGAGAGCTGGCCCCCTGGTGTGCCCCGGGCCTCCCGCCGCGAGGCCGCCCGTGGAGCTGGACGCCGGCAGGCTGCTGCCCCTGGGGCCCGGGGCGGGCTGTGCAGAGCCAGCCCCCTGCCCGGCCTGGTCCGGTGCCCGAGCCCCTGCCCCCACCTTGGCCCAGGAGCCGAGAGGCCACGTGCCAGCCCCACGCTTTTTTGGGGCCGGGGCTTCTACCAGGGGTGTGTGAACCCCGCGGCTCTGAGGGCTCCGGGGGCGGGGGCTTCACAAGGGGCTCCCTGCCCTGGGGACCCCTTCTCCTCCCGCCAGCCTGGGCGCCCACTCCTATTAGTGGGCCAGGGGCCGCCCTTTGCTATCCTGGAGCCTGTCTGCAGCCCCGCTGTGTCCTCCCGTTGATGTATTATCCTCTCTACCCGGAGGTGTTAGCATAGGCCCGTTGCATTCATGGGAAACTGAAACCCAGCAGGTGCGACCACACTGCCTCCCTCTGCCTAAGGGTCTGTGGTGGCGGTGGTGGCTCTGGGGGCGGGGAGAAGGTGCCCCCCCCTCCGGAGCGAGCAGCAGAAAGTTCTCTTGGAGCTGGACTGTTGGCAATCCAGTCTCTCACTTAATCGGCACAAACTTGCTAGGCATGGCCATTTTACAGAAGAGGAAACTGAGGTTCAGGGTCACCCAGCTGGGTCCACAAACCACAAAACCACAAAATCCAGGTGCAGGAGAATTGCAGCTCCATCTCTGGCGCCTGCTCTTGTTCAGTGGCTCTGGCCACGTGGGGATTCTAGAGCTGCATCTAGCTGGATTCTGTGGGAGGCAGTGCTGTGATCGATTGTTCATGTCTGTCCCTGGCACGGAAAGGGGAGGTGATGGTTTGTGTGTCATGGGCTTCCCCTTCCTGACACTCGGAATTTCATTATAGAGGAGACTGAGGTCCAGAGTAGGGGGACTTGCCTCAGCCCCCACCCAGGCCCCTGGTTTCCTGGCCCTGTGCCCACCACACGCCTTCCTGCTGGAGGAATTGTCACCACACTCAAGGAGCAGTGGGCCCACGTTTGGGAAACCGTTGCTGACGCCCACCCTGTGCCGGGGCCTGTGTTAAGCTCCTCCCCATTTTGCTACCTTGTTCCGGTCTCAGATGAGGAAACTGAGGCGCAGCGTGTCCCAGGGACTCGACCAGGGTTACACGGCTAACAGTGGTGCAGCTGGGCTGGACCCAGGCCTCTGCTCCTGATCCCCTCCTGAGTAGGACCCGCTGTTGCCTTTGCCCTGAGCCCACCCGAGGGCTGGAGAGCTGACAAGACGCCTGGAGCAGCACAGAGGGGGCCGTGCACCCCTCCTGCCCGGGGTAAGCTGCCCACGCCAGGGAGGCGAGGGGGACGGGAGGCGCAGGGAGGCCGGGCAGCTCGCCAGGCGGACGGGCGCTCTCTAGGCCGGGCACATCTGCCTGCCCGAGGCCCTTTCTCAAGAATTCTTCTTGGGAGTGTCCCTGGTCCTCACCTGCACAGGAGGCCCCGCCCAGACCCCAGCCTCTGCCTGAGTCTCCATTTGGGGAGGGGGTGCTGGAGGGGGTGGGGCCCTGCCCAGTTACCACCTGCCGATCGGGGCTGCTGCGGCAGGCAGGAGGCGTCTGGGCTGTGCTTGGAGATCCTGGCCCGGGCCGCAGGACCGGGGGGCCTCCCCGCAGTGAAAGCCTTGCCCCTGTCCCGCTCTGCCCCACCCCCCGGCCGGCCACTCTTGGGCAGGTCCCAGCTTTCTCTGGACCTCGGTGTCCTTGCCTGCCCACGAGGGGGTCGGGCCCCGGGGCCCTTGGAGCTGACCAGGTGTCCTTAGAGTCGGACCTGGGGATGCACAGTGGCGAGAGGCACGATAAGGGCAGCTCTGGTTATCGGGGCAGTGCCGGGCTCTGGCCGGCTCACAGATGGGGAAACTGAGGCCGCAGGAGGCTGCAGGACATCCCCCCTAGGGGGCTCAGGGTAGCTGGCCTCGGTGTGGGACCACCCTCCACCCCCGGCCCAGCAGAGGCCCCTTGGGTCTCCCTTGCAGACCCTGGGGTAGCTTGGCCCAAGGCTGGCACCCAGGCCCAGCAGCCCCCACCCACCCCCAAGGGCCCGAGCTGCTGCGGAGGCGGGAGGGAGCAGCTAAAATTAGACGCTGGGACCCTGCGCGCCACATCCGCTGCTGCCCGGCCAGGGCGGGAGGGAGTGGACGTCAGTGCCCTCCCCGCCCCAGGCGACGCCTCTGCCCTTGACTGGAGTTGCCACACGGGCAGCCGTGATCGCAGGGCCTTCGAGGGGCGGCCCCCCTGCGAGGACCCCCCCGCCTGCCCCCCCCCCCCGCCTCAGGCGCCCTCTCCCCTCTCCTCTCCCCTCCCCTCCCTCTGCCTCCCGCTGCCCCCTGACTTCTGCCTCTGCGGCGAGACAGGCCAGCGGGCCGCGGATGAGCAGTGGCTGCAAGGGACAGGAAGAGCCTGGAGGCCAAAAGAGAGCCTCCTCCCTGGAACCTCAGCTATTTCTGGCCCCCGCTGCTGCCCCCTGGGGCCCCTGGCTCTCTGGCGGGGGGTGGGGACGGAGGGGGTGGTGGTGGGGGATGGTGGGGGTGGGCGGTTCTGGCCCCCGAGGTTCCAACCTGGACAGGGGAGGGCCAGTCTTCCTCACTTGATGGAACCCCCCCCGGGACCTTGGGGCCACGTCAAGAGGAAGAGGGCCGCCGCAGAGGGGTCCAGGGCCCCGCGCCCGTTTCCGGTGCAGCTGCAGCCGCAGGAGGGAGCGTGAGAGGCGCGCAGGCCCTGGACGCGGGGGAGTCCAGGGGAGCCTGGCTGGGGGCTGCGGAGTCCCCAGGGGCTTTGGCGAGCTGTCCTGGCAGCGGGTCCAGGCAGCCGGGGTCCCCCCCACGGGGCCGGGCCGCAGCGGGGGAGCCGCGGCCGGGCGCTGCTGAAGGACGGCCCCCGCCATGGCAGGAGGGCACGCAGGCTCCGGTCCCACAGGGCCACCGAGCTGCTGGTGACCCAGGCACACCCTGCCCTCCGGGGCCTCAGGTGCCTCCCTGTCGGATGAAGGGGCTGCGGGGAGGAAGGGGGAAACCGAGGCAGCGGCTGCCCGCCTTTCCTGCCTACCCGTGAGCCTAGCGCTGGGATCCGCAGGGCCGGGGTGCCGAGCCCCCCACCCCAAGCCCCCCAGACCCTGCCCCGTGAAGCGTCCAGGACACAGCTCCCCCCACTGCCCCCTCCCACCCCAGGACACGCCCCTGCGGCACTGCCCTGTCCTGTCCTTGACACCTGTGCCCGGGGAAACCCAGGGGGAGTGACCCGCAGGGACAGCTCGAAAGTCGTGTCGCCGTGTCCCGCCAGGCGGCTGGGAGCCGGGGACACGGGCCCAGGTGGGGGGCCGCCCTGTCGGGGGGCAGCGCTGAGGACTGCGGGCTGGAGGCGGTGTCTGCAGGGAAGGCCAGGAAGGGGGTCCTGGGGGACAGCGGGGCAGGGAGAGGGGGTCCTCCGAGCCGGCAAGCAGGGGAGGGGCTCCTGGAAAGGTCACTCCCGGGGGGCGGGTCTAGAAGGATGGGAGAACATGCGGCCCCAGGGTGACCGGCCTGCGGCCCTGGGGGCAGCCTGGAGGGGGCTCGGGGCGGGGGGCGATCTGCCCAGCGAGCTCCCCAGCGAGGGGCGGCCCGGCCTGCGCCCCGAGGCGGGGCCCCGGCTCTGGGAACGCGGTTCTGATGTGGTGTTTTGTTTGTTTTTCCACATTTCCTGGAGCAGTTCCGCTGGAAGAGTCCTGCCTGGCCTCGGCCGAGCTGGAGGCAGGAGCACTGACCGCGCGGAGCCGGGGGAGCACCGGGGCGTCCTGGGGGTGGGCTCGGAGCGTGGGAGAGTCGGCGGGCTGGACGGCGGGCACGGGCGGGGGGCACGGCTGGCATGGCCTGGAGGCAGCACGGCAAGCACACTGGCCCCAGCTGAGCCTGGCTCCGTCGCCATCCGGCTGTGTGGCCTTAGGCGAGCCACTAAGCCTCTCTGAGCCCCGATTTCCTTGCCCCTAAATCGGACTGCTGTTTGCTACTTGAAGGCTGGTGAGGTGCTCCGAGGTAGCGGCGACCTTGGAGATGTCCCCGTAGACATCAGGACTGACGGCCGTGTGTTGGGGTCACTCCTCTGGAAACCCCGGCCCTGTGAGGGCCCCTGGTGGAGGAGGGTGGGCCCCGGGCCCTGGGATCAGTCGCCCCCACCGCCCCCCGCCCCGCGCTTCCCAAGCCGGTCCTCGGAGCGCTGCGTGGGGTGCTCCCAGCGCGCCGCCAGGAGGAGCGGGCCGCGGGCCGCTGTGTCCACGCCTGCTGCGTGCCGTGGCGGCTTCCGTGACGGCGCCCGGGCGGGGCGTGGTGGGGCCGGCGGCCTCTCCAGGGCAGGGCTCGGGGGCCGGCGGGCGCGCTGGCCGCAGGTCCCTGGAGGCTCCTGGCCTGGCCCTTGCTGCTGTGAGGGACCCAGTCGGCGGGGAGGGGCTCCCAGGGCCAAACGTCAGCGCCAGGAGGACCCCAGGGGCCTGAGAGCGGCCGAGGGGCAGGCGGCTGGGCCAGGGGGCAGCGGGGGGCCTGGGGCGGCCCTGGGCCGAGCTGGGGGGGAGGCTGGGGTAGGGATGCGGGGTGCGGGGCGGGCTTCCCTCAGGGGTGTGTACGGCAGGGCAAGGGTGGCCGCAGAGCCGCCCAGGCCACGTGGGAGGCAGCCACGAGGAGGGGTGACCACGAGAAGCAGTGACCACGTGGTGCGACACGAGGAGAGGTGGCCATGAGGGGGATGGCCACGAGGAGGGGTGGCCATGAAGAGGGGTGGCCGCAAGGAGGGGTGGCCCCGTGGTGTGACCACGAGGAGAGTGACCACGAGGAGGGGTGGCCACGAGGAGCCAGCCTTCTGTGCTGCCCGCGTCCGCTCTGAGGGTGGACACTGTTGCCCGGTGGTCACAGGCAGGGCACCCGACTCCGCCTGCAGCCCCTCCTGACAGCACCGGGGCCCCCTCTGCGCCCGCCCGCTTCCGGGGCCCCCCTGCCGGCTTTCGTTTTCCTGCTTCGCTCATCCGCGCGGACGCAGCACATTTTCCACTCATGTGTCTTTTCTGTGTCCCTCGGGAAAGCTCCCCGAGGCCGGAGCCGCCTCCTCACGCCACATCCCGGGAGCCTGGCTCTCGTCCTCCGCAGGCGCCGAAGTGTCCCTGGACACACAGTGACACGCGGAAGCCACGCCGGTGGGGCCCGGGGCTGGGCGGAGCCGCCAGGGCGTTTGAAGGGGCGGCCCAAGCTCTCGCTGAAGGAGCGCGTTCCGAGGGGACTCGCCCACGGCCGGGAGGGGACAGAGGTTCCCCTAGCCGGGTGCCCTTGCTGCCCCCTGTGGCGCCAACCACGAGTGGAGGGCAGGGCGGCGTGGGGCTGTGCCTCCCAGCTGTGCTGCCCGGGGGCTCCTGCACCTTCGGAGGTGACCTCGGGGGCAGGGGACAGGGCGGGGTGGGCCCAGGGCCGGTGGCCTCGGGGGCTCGCCCTGCTCTGGCAGCAGCCTACTCAAAATAAGTGGGGGAAGAGGCTGTGGCTTGGGCAGTTGGGCGCCCGCCTACCACAGGGGAGGTCCAGGGTTCAGTTCCCTCCTACAGAAGACGAGTGAGACCGCGGGAGCATGCAAGGGGGGTGGTGAGAAATAAATAAAAGAAATCTTAAAAAAATGTGGGGCTGTCAGGGTCTCCTGGCTCCAGGAAATGGGGAAGGAGTGGGTGCCAGGAGCAGGCCTCGGCTGCAGGGGGAGGGCGGGGAGGGGAGCCTGCTCGCTGACCTCCCTCTGGCCTGAGCTCTGGCCGCTGTCCCTGGGTCGTTGAGGGGTGCTTGTCCCGGGGCCCGTGGCCTCCCAGCACCTCGCTTCCTGTGCGCGCCCCTGACGCCCTGTCGGTGGGGGGTGGGGTGGGAGAAGGCCCTGTCTGGAGGAAGAGAATAGGGGGGGCGCACCCCTTCCACGCCCAGCCCCCCCAATCTGCGGGGGCGGAGCCTGGGCCTGGCGGTGCAGGGGCCCCACGGGTCACGCAGCTGGTGGCGCGGAGCCACGGCAGAGCCCAGGACCCAGGCGCAGGCGCAAACCCGCGTGCCCCCACCCCAGGGCCCGGGGAGGAAGGGGCAGGGGCGCCTCGAGGGGCCTGCAGCACCTGCCAGCCCTGCGGGAGCCCCTGGACCTGGGCGAGTCTGGGGGGCCGGCCACTCCTGGCCGCGGGGCTCACGGGCCGCGGGGCAGGGCCCCTGGTGCCGGCCCCCTGACTCGGGTCTGGGGTCTCCTTCCCGCCTCTCCACGGGCTCTCCTGGCCCGGCCTGGGCGCCCCCACTAGGCCTCCTGGACTCCTCCCCAGTCCTCAGCCCGGGCAGCCCTGTGGGGTGCCCCGACCACTCCAGAGGTCACGGCCGCGACCCTGCGGCGGGAAGGGGTGTTGGGAGGCGGGCGAGGGCCCTTTCTCCTTCCGCCGCCGCCTCTCCTCCTGCTTCACCAGCTCCGCTTGGGACGAAGTCTCTAGAAGGGCTGCAGCGCCCCCGCCAGTAAAGGCTCCTTCACAGACATCCGTGCACACGCTCACAAGTGCACACACACACACATGCACTCACACACACACCTGCACACACACCCGCACAAGTGCACGCATGCACATGTACACACACTCACACCTGCACACACACCGCACAAGTGCACGCACACACACGTACACACACCTGCACAAGTGCACGCACACACATGTACACTCACACACCTGCACAAATGCACGCACACACACACCTGCACAAGTGCATGCACACTCACGCACACACTCACACACATGCACACACTCACACGTGCACACGCTCACACGCCTACACGCTCATGCACACACCCTTCTTCACCCCCCCCAGCGGCAGGCCTCCCCCGGGCTCCCCGCTCCCTGTGCTTCACCCCCCGGGTCTGACGCCTGGGGCCGCTTCCCACCCTGGTTCAGAGCCCCCCAGAGCCCCCGTCTCCCTGGGGCCAGCCAGAGCCCGGCAAGGGGCCTGAAGGCCAGTGGAGGGCCAGCGTCTCAGGCCACAGGCGTCCCCCAGGGGGGCATGTGCCCCGGGCCCTCCCCTGCCCAGGCCGGGCCCTCCACCCCCCACCCCACCCCCCGCTGCACTGGGGCGCCCACCCCCAGCCAGGCACTCTCAGTGGCGTGTCCGGGGCCCTGTGGGGTGAGGCCAGGGCCCCGGCGACGGATGCGAGGGGCGGCTGCACATTGGGGTTGTGGCGGGAGCTGGGGGGGGGGGGCCTTGGCCCGAGACCCCCTAACAGACAGCCGGGCCCTGCAGCGCCCACTAGACGAGTGCCCCAGTCCCCCCCCCGATTCGGAGTGTCCCGGATGTTGCCGGCCTCCCCGGGCCTGGGGCTGCCCCCGAGAGCCCCCTCCCCACTGACCCCACCCCACTGTTCCCCAGCGGTTACCCTGAGGCCACAGCCATTGTCATGACGACACATGACTCAGCCTCAAAGCCCTGCTGGCGGGGCTGGGGCGGCCTGCAGCTGCCTGGCCCCTCTGCGTCCCCGGCACCCCCTCCCTGTCCTGGGGCTCCCCAGCTGGCCCTTCCTTCTCCCCGTCCACTTGGGTCTCCAGAGCTGTCCCCAAGCTCCGGGTGTCTGGCATCTTCTGGGGTCCTGTTTGCCCTGCGCGGCTGTGGCTCCCCGCCTCCTCTGTCCACCTGTCTGTCTCTAGCCCCTCTGCCTGTCCTTGGTAGGGACAGTGTGGAGTTGGGAGGGGGCCTTGGGGAGCGCTGGGCTCTCTGGCGGGGGCGAGGGGCACCTGGGGGTGTGTGACCCCCTCCAGAGCCCCCGGCCTGTCCCCGCAGTGGCCGGGAAAGCCAGAAGAGTGGCGAGAGCCGCCCCAGCCCCACCCCCCCGGGCCTGTCCCCCGCCGGCTCTCACGGCCCCCGGGACCTTGCGCCCTTGGCCGGCGCTGGCTGCAGGCGGCCGGGGCAGCGCGTCCTCCCAGCTCAGGGCCAGGAAGCGCAGGCAGAGGCCACACGGGGCCACGGGCTGGAAAAGCCCCGTCCCACAGCACTGTCCCCAGCCGGGGCGGCAGCCGCAGCGTCACGCGCTGGCGCAGGACCGGGCCCGGCTCAGGGCTCCTCTGGCCCCCCACGGCCCCTGCAGGGTGCACGGAGGCCCCGAGACGCGTTCCCAGCGTCCTCTCCAGGGACAAGGGCTGGATGTGCACCCCCCAGCCGGGGGCGTTTGGGGCACCAGGGCCGGGGACCGTGTGGCCTGGTGGGCACAGAGCCCAGTCACCAAGGGTCCACAGGCCTTGGGGCTCCCGCCGGCCTCCTGAGAGCGCCCCCGGCCCTGGGACTGGCTCCTGGGGGACGGGGGAGGGGAGGGCGGAAGGCTTAGCCGCGGGGGGGGGGAGGCTGTGGGCGCCTGCACCCGGCTCCCCCACCCCGGGCCGGCCGGGAGCACCCACGGCCCTTCTCGCCTCGTCCCTGGAGAGCAGCTTGGGTTGGAACACGCTGTCCCGGAGAGCGGCCGTCGGGGTGATGCACGGTGGGTTATTTTTAACAGCCTCATGACAGAAGCCTCCTCCCGGCCAGGGACGGCCCGAGGGCGGCGGCTGCTGGGACCCAGGCCCCCGCCCCCCTCATCCTTAGGGCCTTGAGTCCCCGCCCGCCCTGCGGCAGGCTCTGGGCTCGGCAGGCCGCCCCTTGCCGTCCACGTCTCGGGGGCTCTGGCAGGCAGGGGCTCAGGAATGCTCTAGAAGCTCAGCGCCATGTGGGGACAGGGGGGCCGCCCCGCCTGCCAGCCCTCGGCCCCCTCCTGCTTCCTCCAGAGAAGGAGCCCCCGCCCCTTCAGCCTGAGCTGGGGCCCCCTGCCTCCGGCCACTGTGGAATGTCTTTTCTTGTACTTCTTGGCCGCTCATGCATCTTCTATGGAGAAATGTCTATTCACGCCCTTTGTCGGTTACAAAAGTTGGAGTGTCTTTTTGTCATTGAATTGTCAGGGTTCTTTATTTTTTATTTTTAAAGATTTATTTATTTTTATTTATTTATTTCCCCTCCCCTCCCCCGGTTGTCTGTGTCTTTCTGCTGCGTCTTGTTTCTTTGTCTGCTTCTGTTGTCGTCAGTGGCACGGGAAGTGTGGGTGGCGCCATTCCTGGGCAGGCTGCTCCCTCCTTCGCGCTGGGCGGCTCTCCTTACGGGGTGCACTCCTTGCGCGTGGGGCTCCCCTACGCGGGGGACACCCCTGCGTGGCAGGGCACTCCTTGCGCGCATCAGCACTGCGCATGGGCCAGCTCCACACGGGTCAAGGAGGCCCGGGTCTTGAACCGCGGACCTCCCATGTGGTAGACGGACGCCCTAACCACTGGGCCAAAGTCTGTTTCCCAAGGGTTCTTTATATATTCTGGATCCTAGACCCTTATCAGACACTTGAGTTGCAAATACTTTCTCCCATTCTGTCGGCCGTCTTTTCACTTTCTTCGTAGTGTCCTTTGAGGTACAGAAGTTTATAATTTTAATGAAATCCAATGAATCTGCTTTTTTATTTAATTGCTTGTGCTTTTGGTGTCATATCTAAGAAATCATCACCAAGTCCAAGGTCATGAAGACTTACACCTGTTTTCTTCTAAACTTTTGTGGCTTTAGCTCTCACATTCGGGTCTTTGGTGCATCCTGGGTTTGTGTGTAAGGTAGGGGTCCTCCTTCATTCTTTTGTAGCGGCTGCCAAGTTTCCCCAGTACTGCCTGTCGACGCAGCTTGGGGGGACTCTAGATGCATGCGCCTCGGTTCTCTTCCCTGGGTCTGTGCAGCCGGCCCTGTGCCAGAACCACCCTGCTTTAACTGGAAAATGTATTTCATTCCCCGAGGACACCTCAGCCTGCCCCAGGGCCCATGCACTTGCTGCTCTCTTTGTCCAGAGCGTGCTTCCCTAGAGTGTCACATTGCTCCTTTTTATCATCACATTCTGGAAGCGTCTCGGTACGGAGGCCTCCCTCATCACTCGCCACCACGCCACCCACTTCCTTTTCTTCCCAGGACTTTGAATTTGTAAACCCCAGGAGAACAGAGTCTTCTGTTGTAGGCACTGGGCATAAAGCATTTGCACATATGAGGCCCTTAAAAAATTTTCTTTTAAAGGATTTATTTTTGTTTCTTTCTCTCCCATTCCCCCTCCCCCCCAGTTGTCTGCTCTCTCTGTCCATTCGCTGTGTGTCCTTCTGTGTCTGCTTCTATCCTTATCAGCAGCACCGGGAATCTGTGTTTCTTTTTGTTGTGTCATCTTGCTGCGTCAGCTCTGTGTGTGTGTGGCGCCATTCCTGGGCAGGCTGCGCTTTCCTTCGCGCTGGGCGGCTCTCCTTACGGGGCGCACTCCTTGCCCTGGGTGTGAACCCTGCTTGCTTGGGGGGGCCTTGCTCTCCTGGGGGGCCCTGCTCGCCTGGGGGGCCCTGCTCGCCTGGGGGGCCCTGCTCGTCTGGGGGGGCCCTGCTCGCCTGAGGGGTCCTGCTCACCTGGGGTGGGCCCGGCCCTGCTCTGACGCGAGGACCGCGGGGAAGGCCTCAGCAGAGGCTGAGCCGAGAGGCAAAGTCCGAGGTGGTTCCCACCTTTCGTGCCAGCACCCGGGACGACCGTCGCTCCCGGCAACGCGGAGGTCCAGTGGGCCTCGGGTGGACACCAAGACCACGGGCCCCTCTCCACGGGGTGCCCGAGAGCCCCCGGCGCCGTGAAGCGGAGGCCGGGACGTGGGCCTGCGCGCGGGAGGTGAGTGGTGGGCCCTGGGTACGGAGCCCCCCGCCATGGCGCAGCCGCCCCAGGGGCCTCGGCCAGCCGTTCGCGCACGAGGGACGGGAGTCCGGGAGGGGCAGCGGCTCGGCGGGGGCGCGGCTCGCGCACCAGGCCCACCGCCCCGACTGTGGCCCACCCGTCCCCCGCAGGTCCCTCCAGCTGGGGGCAGAGGCGCGGCAGAGGAGGGGCTCCCAGGGCGGGTGCTTCCCACGTCCACACCCCAGAGTCGAGGCCGAATCCCAAGGAAGGCGGCGGGCCCTCCCCCCCCGGCCTCCCCCCTTCCTGCCCCCTCCCCCCCTCGTGGCCTGGCCGCCCCCTCCCGCCGGCCTCCTTGCCGCCCCCCAGCTGCCGGCTCTGCCGGCCTCGCTTCGGGGTCCTGCTGGCCGCCCCGCCGGTGGAAGGCAGGGGTCCCATTTCCCAGCAGCCGTGGGGCGCGGGTACCCGCGATGAGTCATGGGGCGAGGTCAAGGGTGGACGAGCCGGCAGCTCTGGTCAGGGTGGGGCCGGGCCAGTCCACGGCGCCTCGTCCAGCAGCCGGCAGGGGCTGTCCAAGGGGAGGCCGGGGGGGGCAGGCGGCCTGGACGCTGCGGGAAGCACTGCCACGCGCCCCCCAGCCACGCGGGGTGGGGGCGCTGACCCCGGGGAGCGCCCTCTGCTTCCCCTGCCGCACCCCGCGTGCCGGGGGAGAGCCGGGGCCTGGGGCTTGAGCACCTGGACGTGGCCCAGAAGCTCCGCTGGCGCGAACGGGCTGCTGGGAAGGCGGTCCCCGCAGGGCGCGGCACTCTGGGCCGGCGGCTCCTGGCTGGCCTGAGCGGTGGCCCAGCGCCTGGGACGACCGGAACGTGCTCACGGTCCCTTGGTCCCACTGTGCCCGCCTCGTGGCTGCCCACCCCCTCCTCCCACACCGTGCAGCCTCCCCTCGGCCGCCCCCTGGGGTGGGGCTGGGGCGTCCTGCTGGGTGCCCCTGTGAGATGGGGTGGCGGGGAGTGAGCACTGGAGCAGGAGTCCAGAGTCAGCTCTTGGCCAGCTCCACGCTGAGCCCAGGGGCCGCTCCCGTCGCCAGCCTGGCTTCCCTGCCCCCGTACCCCCACCCTCCCTGCCCGGGGGCCTTACTGGAACCCAGCCGTGCCCACGACACCTCCCTGCCAGACCAGAGGGACAAGGACACAGAAGGGGCCATGGAGGGCTCTGGCCAGGAGAAGGTTACGATTCCACGTGGGGCGTTTGGCCTGGGGGAGCCGGTCCCCCGGGAGCTCCTTCTACCATGCCCGACTCTGCCACGGCCCAGGGTGCCCGCCCCCCCAGGTCCCCCAGCAGCCACGAGCCTCCCGGCCCCTGCCCACAGGCCCCGTTCCCCAGCTGGTAAGGGACGTGTAAAGAAAAGCGGGGGGCACCCCGCCAGCACGCTGCCCGTCCCTCATGCCGTGCGCATGGCGGTGCCCCTCTGTCCCCACCGTCTGTGTCCTCTCTCCACGGGGCATGCGCAGCACCGCCACTCGCTGCTGGCCGCACAGGCCCCCCTTAGAGGGCGCGGGTGCAGTTCGGGCTTGTCTAAAGCTCTGCTTGCTGGAAATCAGGGCGGCTTTGGGTTCTTCACCACGGCAAAGAAGGCCGCACGGGCCCGTCGCTGCGTCGTGCGTTCTCCTCCGTGCTGGAGGCTCTTCATGCTAGATTTCTAGAACTGGGTGTGATAGTCAGCCAAGGGGCGCTGATGCAAAGTAGCAGAAATGGGTTGGCTTTTATAAAGGGTATTTACTTGGGGTAGTTGCTTACAGATACCAGGCCGTACAGCATAAGTTACTTTCCTCCCCAAAGCCTATTTCCACGTGTTGGAGCAAGGTGGCTGCCGACGTCTGCCAGGGCTCAGGCTTCCTGGGCTCCTCTGGGCTCAGCTCCTGTTTCCGCCACAAGGTCAGCTGTGGACTGTGAGGCTCTCCCTGGGGCCTCTGCGTGTCTAAGGAGCCGTCTCTGTTCCTCTGTGTTCATCTCCTGTGTGTTCACTTCCTGGGCTCCAGCTCAAAACTCCAGCTTCAAAGCCCTGTCCTTTGCCATGCCTTTAATCTGGGAGTCCCACCCACCGAGGGACGGGGACTCAACTCCCTGCGGACGTGGCCCCATCACAGCCCTAATCATAACTTAATCACGCCCCAGTACAGACCAGTTTACGGCCTAATCTGGTGCCTGTTTCTGGAATCCGTGACTACATGAAGCTGCTGCGGGGGCTGCTGGCTCCGGGCTCCAGGTGCTGCGCGGGGAGGCCTCGGGGTCCTGCTCCCGCCACCTGGAGACGCGCGGCAAGGCCAGCGTGGGGAGCTGGTGGGGGGCAGGAGCCCAGTGCGGGTGGCAGCTGCTGGCTCCGGGCTCCGGGCCGTCGTGCCTCCCTCCCGGGGAAAGCAGCGGGTTGGAGGAGGCGCCGTGCGGGCCGAGCCGGTGCCCGCGCCCTTGACGGCGATCTTTTGGGTGACGGCTTAATCGAGATATAATCTCAGGCGACAGCCTACCGCATAGGGCATCAGCTCAAGGGTTTTATCTAGTCACACGTTGTGCCACCGTCACCACGGTCCATTTTAGAACCTTTTATTTTTAATCACCCTCTAAAGAAACCCCAGGCCTTCTACCCCCGCCCCCCGCCCGGGCAACCCCCGCCCCCCGTTCTGCTCTAGACCTCCTTGTTCTGAACGCCACAGACGCACCGTGCGCGCAGCCCCGGGCCTGGAACCTTCTCCCCACTCCAGAGCCCACACCGGAAGCCACGCCCATCCCCCCGTGGCGCGTCGCCGCCCGCTCCCCTCAAGGCCCTCGCCGATGGTGCCTGAGGGGGGTCTCGCGCTCCCGCCGACCCTCTGCAGCTCTCAGCCAATCCCGCGCCCCATCCGGCCAGAGGGGGCCAAGCAGGGGCGGCTCTGGGGACAGGACCCGCCTTGGTGCCCGCTGCGCCCCTGGGGCTCGCTGTGCTCGCGGCCGAAGGAGGCCCCAGGTGCAGGTGGCCGAGGAGGGCGGGGGCAGGGGCCCTGGCCCGGGAGAGGGGCCCGCCGGCCGAGAATGCGGGGTCCCTGCTGTGGGGGGGGGTTGTCACCTCTCAGCCGCCCCACGGTTCACCCATTCATTTGTTCCTCTTCCCACAAAAGCGATGGAGGCCCCCGAGGCTGCGGGAAAGCCCGTCGCTCGAGAGTGCGCGCCGGGACCCTAAAAGCATCCCAGGCGGCCTGGAAAATACACGCAGTGGCATACAAGGCCGACAGAGCGGGGGGGGCGTCTCCAGGGGGACATCCGGGGAGGCGGTCCCCGCGCCCATGGCGGGGCCCTGTGCTCTTGGGGGGCGGCCTCGGGGGCGGCCACAGTGAACCTGCTCAGCGCCCGGAGCGGCGACTCACGGGTCCAAAGCAGAGCCGGGCTCGGCGCCATCGCCAGGCTGCGGCCGCTTCTCGGGCGGTGGGCTCCGCGTCCTCAGCGAGGGGCCGGCGCTGTCCCCAGAGCCCCCGGGCTGGCTCCGTGACTGCGGGGGCTCGGCTCGGGGACCCCCATGCGCTGCACTTGGGCACCTGCACTGGGATCTGGTCTGGCCACAGCTGCCCTCCTTGGGTCCCCGTGGACCGCCCCCCCCGGGCATCAGGGGAACAGAGGACTCCCAGGAGCACCTAGGGGTCCTGAGGGGGGTCTCACCAGGCCCTGCAGAACATGTCCTTTCAATGTTTTATTTCTAATTTTTAAAAAAGATTTATCTTTATGTATCCCACCCCCCCATACTCTCCGCATTATTTGCACTCTTTGTCTGCTCTCTGTTCATCTTCTTTTTAGGAGGCACTGGAAACCGAACCCGGGACCTCCCAAGTGGGAGTGAGGCACCAGTCACTCGAGCCACCTCCATTCCCTTCTTGTTGTGTCTCTTGTCTATCTCCTCGTTGTATTGTCTCTCTGAGTCATCTCATTGCATCTGTTTGCCTTGCCAGCCTGTCACATCAGCTTGCTGTCTTGCTCGTCTTTTTTTTTTTTAAAGATGTGTTTGTTTATTTCTCTCCCCTCCCCGCCGACCCCAGTTGTCTGTTCTCTGTGTCTGTTTGCTGCGTCTTCTTTGTCCGCTTCTGTTGTTGTCAGCGGCACGGGAATCTGTGTTTCTTTTTGTTGTGTCATCTTGCTGCGTCAGCTCTCTGTGTGTGCGGTGCCATTCCTGGGCAGGCTGCACTTTCTTTCATGCTGGGCGGCTCTCCTTACGGGGCGCACTCCTTGTGCGTGGGGCTCCCCTATATGGGGGACACCCCTGTGTGGCACGGCACTCCTTGCGCACATCAGCACTGCACGTGGGCCAGCTCCACACGGGTCAAGGAGGCCCCAGGTTTGAACCGTGGACCTCCCATGTGGTAGGCAGACGCCCTATCCACTGGGCCTAGTCCGCCGCCCTACTCATCTTTTTTAGGAGGCACCGAGAACTGAACCCGGGACCTCCCGTGTGGCAGGCAGGCGCCCAGCTCCTTGAGCCACATCCGCTTCCCAGAACAAGTCATTTTAAATGACCTTTTGGATGGCGTCAACTTTCCCAGCACCCCTCCTCGCCCGCCGCGACTGGCTCATCCTCCTGGTCTCCTTCCTCTTCCGTCCTGCCCGTCCTGCCCCTCAGCTTTCCCCGCTCATGACCCAGCCTCGGCCCCCTGTGCCTCCTGCAGCCTGGGCCGCCCTCTGCTTGGAAGCGTCCTTGGCCAGGGCGGGGAGTAGACTTTCCCAGCCTCCCTCACTCCTCTCATCACCAGCAGCAGAGGCCCCCGGGGTGGCCGGTGCCAGCCCTCGCTGCCCTGGGCCGCTTTGTGCCCCCGCGCGGTCGGCAAAGGCCGCAGGGGCCCCCATGGGCTGGGCTGACCTGGCACCCGGGCGGCTGTGGCCAGGAGAGGAGGCGGCAGCTTTGGGGCGGTTCCCCGGGCAGCGCGGCTGGCAAAGGAGCGGGCCAGGCCGGCTCTCGGGGACAACTGCGACCCCGTGGCTAAATGCCACGCATGACGTCTACACAACCGCGTGGGAGAGGACACACTGGACCGGGTCCCAGGGTCCGGCCGTCACGGATAGTTGAGGGGTGACTCGGGGGAGAGGAAGACCAACCAGGAACCCCAGAGGAGCGGGGACCGCGGCGGGCGGGCGGGCGGGACTCTGCATTGTCTAGGGCATCCTCGGAGGGAACGAAGGGGAAGGAACGAGGAGGGCAAAGGGCAGGGAGCTCTCCAGGGCGCGGGCTGGTGCTGCCACAGGATGCCCTTTCCCGGGCCCCGTCTGCACCTGCCAGCCGAGGCCGCCCTGTCCCTTTCGGACTTTGAGGAAACGGCCTGCGACGCGCCCGGGCGGCAGGTGGCGGGTGGGGGGCGCCAGGGCCCGTGGACTTGCCCTCTGCCCCTCTCTTCCCTGGGCCGCGTGGAAGCACCTGGAATTGCCCCCCACCGCGCCTTCCCTGGCCTCTCATCGCCCTGGTCCCGCACCCCCTAATCCGCGCTCACCCCTCGTTCCTTGTCCCAGGCTCTCCCCCCTGGAGGCAGAGGAACGGGGCGAGGGTTCCCATGGGGGCCGCCGGCCACGCCCCCGGTGCCGGCAGCTCCAGGGCTCCCCTGCGCTGGGTGCCCGCCTCTGCTGCCTGGCCAGGGGCACCGGTGGTGACGGGTCTGGAATGTCACCCACCGCTGTTACTAAGGAGGGGGTGCTCCAGCTTCAGAAAATCCGAGGAGCGCCCATAAAAACACCACAAGACCCCCTTCACGTCAGAACACGGAAGGTGGGCGCGGCAGGGGTCAGCGGGGACGCGGAGGGAGGCAGACCCCGCCGGCAGCTGGCGGGAGCGAATAAACCCCGGGATGTGTCCCCACGGCCGGGCCCCTGCCCAAGGAACGCCCAGGCAGGTCTCCCGGGAACCTGCGTGAGGACGTCCACAGCGGTGGTGTTTACGGCTGCGGAGAGGGACTGAGATGCGTGGTCTGCGTGAGGAGAATGGAGGGGCAAGCCCATGCCACGGGCAGCCACGGGCAGCCAGAGCCACGACCCACCTGGAGAGCCTACAGTCAGACAGAGGCCCAGGTTGCAAGACCGTCGATGCAAACTGAGCCGGGCGCGCGCAGGCCCAGGCCTGCCTTCGGGAGTCCACGGGTATTTACAGACCACGTGGGGGTGGGAGCGGGGAGGGGCCAGGGAAAGCTGAACCAGATCCCGCGGGGTGGAGGGTTGGGTGGGCCGTGAGCAGGTGCGCGTGCCTGACGCAGGTGCTGAGAAAGGCAGAGGCCGGCAGGCGGGGAAGGGCCGGCGCTGGGGGCGGGAGCCGCGCAGGGGGGGAACAGTCCCCGCGGGGCCGCAGGGGAACGGGGCGGGGGGGGGGGGTCGGGATTCGGATGTTCAGCCCCTGACTGCAGCAGGCTGGGCAGGGAGGGCCTGGAGGGCGTGGCCTCCTCGGGCCTCACCGCTGAGGTCAGGCGCGGCCGAGCCAGCTGGCGTCCTGGGCCCCTCGGGCCGAGCGCGGAAGGCGGTCCCCCCGGCGGAGGGCGGGGGCCTCGGGCCTGGACGCAGGCCAGGGGACGTGGCCGCTCAGAAATGTGCGGACGTGAGCGGCCGTGCGGCCCCGGCCTCTGGCACCAGGCCTGACCGTCCCCTCACCCCACCACCGGCACCCGCCACCCCGGAGGCCAGTGGCCGCCAGGCTCCGCGGGGGCTGGAGCGGGGAGGGCTCTGTGGAGCTGAGCGGAAGGGAGCGGGGTCACTGCCATGAGCTCTGACCTCGTCACCTCCCAATCACAGGCTGGAATGGCCTGGCCAGCGCCGGGGAGGGCAGGCTGGCCTCCCACCCTCCCAGGGCCGGCCGGAGGCAGCCGGGGGCCGGGGCAGCTGTCCTCGGGCCCTGGGCCCCGGGAGGTGGGAGATGGCCCTGCCTGGCCCTTGCCGGCCGTGCGGCCCCCTCGGGAGGTCCCTTCCAGACCCTCCCAGCTGGCGCTTTGCGAACTGGAAAGCTCCATGCACTCGAGCAGGGTCTGCACATGCAGTGCGGCTGCAAGGCCGTGGCTCTCTTTGGGAAGCAGCCGCTCTTGGCGGGCACTGGGTGGCGGGGGCTGTGCCTCCCCGGGACCCCCGAGTGGGGAGCTGGCAGGTGCACCCCGAGGCCTGCAGACTCCAACCGAGTGGCCAGGGCTCGGCGTCCCCACCCCTGCTCCGAGGCCCCTGGCCTCCTGGGGCCGGTCAAGTACCAGCCCTGGCCAGGGGTGGGGGCTCGGGGGGCGGGTCCCTCGCGAGGAGTCTGTCCGGCACCCTGGAAAACGCGGCGGGAGGGTGGCGGTTCCCACACAGACGCCCCTCGGCACGCGGGCCACCCTCCTGCCCGCCCCGTCTGCTCCCAGCCTCTGGGCGCAGCGCCTCCGCGTGGCCGTCGTCGCTCACGGCCCAGCGAGGACACGCGCCCTCGGCGGAATGCACTGTGCGGCCATCGAGCCAGCACCCGCCCTCACTGTCACCGCCGCTTCCCCTCCGGGCCCGGAGGGCCAAGCCGAGAGCACCGCGTGTCCAGCTTGAGGCCACTGCCCGAGCGGGCACGCGGCGGCGTCGGGGCCCCGGGGCGCGGCTTCTTCCGGGGGGGAGGGCAGCAGGCCCGCCAGGGCCCGGAGTGGCGAAGAGAGCGGCTCAGAATCCGGGGATCTCAGAAGGAAGGAGTGGGGCTCAGCCGTGCGGGTCCCCAGCCCCGTCTTTGAAGAGGGCTGGCGCCTCCCACCGCGCGGCCTTCGGCTCCGGCGTCCTCCCTGCTCTGTCGCGGGCCGCTGCGGGGAGCCTGCGCGCACCTGCGGTTCCTGGGCGCGGGCGCGGAGGCGGGGCCCTGTGCCGTGTGTGCGTGTACCGGGCCCCCGCGTTCAGGGGCCGAACGGATCCTCACGGGCCAGGAAGGCGGCCGAGGCCACAGGGCTGGGATCTGAGCGAGACGGCGAGCCCCAAAGCGCCCCCCTGCCGGCTCTGATGGGCGGGCCCTTGGTGGCCTGGCCCCTGGCCGCACATCTCAGCCGAGCCGCGGGGGAGTCTTCCCGGCCCCCAGGGCGGAGCGTGCGGCCTGGACGCGGCCTGCCCAGGTCGGGGAGGGCCGCAGAGCCTTGCCCACGGACGGGCCCTGGCTCGGCCACACTGGGGACCCGGGACCGTGAGAGCCGGCGCCCTGGGACCCCAACGCGGCCCTCCGTCTGCCGGGGACCCACTGGTGAGCGCCCCGCCCTTGGCGTTCGCGAGTGCTTTAGGGTCCTGCAGGCCAGGTGTCTGGAAGGCGGGACCCCGCGGTGGGCAAGCTCTGGAGGACCCCGACCCCCTAAGGCTCTCAGGGGAGAGTGCAGGTGATGGGTCCTGGGAGATGGGGCCATTCAGGGGTGCCAGGGTCATCCGTCGCCCCCGTCCTGCCACTTGGGGACGGTCTTGAACTAGCCTCCATTTCCAAGCTTGGGGTGGGGAGGGGGGAGGGCAGGACTGAAGCCTGAAGGGATTAATTTGGGGGAGGCGTTTGTCCTTGCCCACCAGAAGGGACAGGCCCCCAGGTGCCCAGGGGACAAATGGCCCCGGAGGTGGCCTGGCCCGGGGAGCGGGAACATGTCTGGGGTGTGCGGAGTTTGGCTGGCTCGCATCCTCACTGCCCCAAGCTGGACACTGCAGCCACTTACGACCAGACCACGTGGTCACACCTGGGGCTGAGTGCCGTGGCGGCAGCGGGACGGCGGTGAGGGCCCAGTGACAACGGGGTGCCCTGGCCCCACCACGCGCCGTGTGGAAGGCGCCATCCTGCGCGGCTGCAGGAGACCGGCTTAGAGGGTTCGCTGACGGGGCCGGTGAAGCTGAGGGCATTTGGAGCCTCAGGGAAACCAGAGAGCAGGGGGCTGTGTCCTGAGGGAGGGGTGGGCACAGCCTGCCCGTGGCTCCCAGGAGGGGGGCCCCAGCCTTGCGGGGGCTGCTGGGAGCTCCTCTCCAATCCAGGGAGGAGGGCACCCAGGGGTCGGGCAGGCCAGGTCCCGGGGCAGGGCCCGTCGCAGCGCCCGTCGGCCTAGCGTGACGGCCGACAGCCCACCCGGGGCTGCAAGGACAAGGGCCGGCCCCACGAGCCCACACGGCCTGACGCAGAGGCGCCGCACGTGGCTGCGCCATGTCTTCTGAGCACGTGCTCTATGGCCTCCACTGTGAGTCGGGGGCAGTGACGCCGGCCCTCGACCTGCCCAGCGGACGGAGCCGACGGGGGCTAAGAGGACACACAGAGGCGGCCTCTGGTCAGTTTAGAAGGTCGTGAGAGACCGCTGACCCTGCCCCAGCAACGGGGCACACCAGACGAGGCCTCGGAAAACCAAAAACCCGCTTCCCTCAAAACCAGAGCTGTGGACACGCCGAAAGTCTAAAGAAGTGAAAGGACGGGGGGGGGGGCTAGCCCTTCCCAGGAGAGGCAGGACGAGCCTGCCGGCTGCTCCCCTGCCAGGAGGCAGTTGCCTGGTCTGGGGAGGGGTGGGGGCGGGAGCAGTGGGGCTGGTGGAGGGACTTGGAGACCCCACCCTCAGGGCTCCCTTCTCATCAGCGAGCGAGAGAGTCTCAGGCCTGCGATCCAAAGTCCTGCTGGAGGAAGGGAGCTGAGCTCACCCCCAGAATAATTAAAACCGCGGGTGGACAGAAAACCTAAAGCTGCAGCTCAGCTCTCCCCCAGCTCAACCCTCGAGAAGATGGGTGACGAGCCTCTCACACCAGCTGTCTGAGAGAGGAAAGGATGTGTCTTTTCTTGGGTGAAGACCCCAACTTCAGTTTCTAGTATTCATTATACACAGTCTCTGGCATGCACTACAAAAATCACAAGACACACGAAGAGGCAGGAAAATGTAATTCATAAATCAAGTGAAAGCAATCTATCAATAAAAGCAGTCCCACCAATGACTAGATATTGTAACGAACAGATAAGGACATTAAAATAACTGTTATAAACATGTTAAAGCGTTTTGAGATAAAGAGGAACCAACAACAGAGAAGTGGTAAATCTAAAAAATAACCGAAAGGAAACTTTAGAGCTGAAAACACGATGTATGAAATGAGGAATTACTGAATAGGAGTGCTGGCAGGGGGTGAGCCATGGAAGAAAGCAGCACTGAACGCCACGCAGGTCAAGATAAATTGTCCAGAGAGAAAACAGCAGAATGGACAAGGGCCAGCTAACGAGGAGGCCATGGACCTGCTCTGGCCTGTTGCCTGTTTGTGTAAAGTTTTACCGGAACCCAGACATACCTGTTTGTGTCTACGGCTTCATCAGTTCCACGTGGCGATGGCCAGGTAGCCAGGACACAGCACACAGCCGCAAAGCCTCAACTATTCTGGGCCTTGAGCGAGAAAGTTCGCCCACCTTTGGAAGAGAGCATCAAACGTCTAAGGAACAATATGAAATAATGTGACATATGTGTAATTGGAATCCAGAAGAGGAGAACTGAAGAGAGAGTGGCTCAACATTTTCTAAAATTGATGAAAGGCCTCAAGTCACAGAGCCCAGAAGCCTCGGGCGTCCCCAGCAGGAAAAACGCAAGGAAGGGACACCTGGGCACACTACGCTCAGACTGCAGGAAACAGAGGCGAAGGCTGGTGTCAGCCAGGAAAGACTGTCTATTAAGTTCAGGGGAACAGCAGTGAGAATTGCAGCGGACTTCTCATCAGAACTAAAGGGGGGGACAGCTCCGAAGGGCTCACAGGCGCTTAGGCTTCTATGCCCCCAAATAGCCTCCAAAGGTAAAGGCCAAATGCAGTAATTTCAGACAATGACAGCTGAGACAATTCATTGCGAGGACTCATCACCACGAGGGACTCGGATGGAAGTTCCTGAGGCCAAAGGAAAGAGATCCCGCAGGCAGCCCAAGGCTACGGGAAAGGAAAAGAAAGCGCCCGAGGGGATAAGTACTCGGACAAAAAGTACGAGCCTGGGCTTTTAAAAGACTTTTGCCTGCTTAAAGGAGAAATAGTAATAATGAAGCCCGAAGGGCGGAAGAAGGCTAGTGAACCAGAGCCTCGGAGGCGCCTCTGGGCTCGAGCCGAGCGGTGGTTCCGCGGTGTCTCCGTTTGCGTGGGTTCCTGGAGCTGTATCTTTGGGCGCACCTGATGCACGCTGACGACCCTTACCTCAGCCACGTGCTGGGATGGAGGCAGAGCCCGGCGGGCTGGCAGGACTGCGGGGGGCGGGTGTGATGTTGGTGGCAGAGGCCCCTGCGGCTCCGGCCACCTCCTGCCCTGACGACGAGGTGGGCGTCTCCCCGCTGGAGCCCGGCTTTGGGGAGGGCAGCCGGGGGGGCCTGGCGCTGAGGCCTTCCTGTCCCGCCTCGGAGAGGAACCCCTGCCGCCTGTTGGCCTCTTCCTGATCCCCCCTGGAGTGGGGACCCCTCGAGTGCCAGCCTGGAAAGAGCATTCACTGCTGCCATTTTACGGAGGCGGGGCCGGGGCTCGGAAGTGGCCTGGACACCCGGCCTCCTCTTTTTACCCCGGCAGCTGCCCCGGCCCCTTGGAGCTCGTCCTCCATCAACAGAAGAGAGGGCCCACGAGTGTCCCCACCCCCAGCTCTGGGCAGGCAGCTGATGAAACCAATTCAGAGTGTGGCTGGAGGCACTTGAAGCCCGCCTAGAAGGGCACATGCTGACGCCTCCAGGAAGCCGCCCTGGACCGGGCCCGCACCCAGCACGCAGGCTGAGGGCACATATTTTGCGTCAGGACCAGGCAAGGAAGGTGAGAAAAGGTCTTGTGTGGGGCAGGAGAGGAGGCTTCTGGGCCTCTGCCCTAACCCCCGGGGTCCCCTTGGGCCACTAGCCGACCTCCTCCGCAGAACGCCTCAAGGCCCTTCCGGGCTGCTCTAGAACACCTGAGTGGCCCTTCAGCGCTGCTCTAGAATGCCGCAGGGGCCCACCAGCATCGCTCCAGAACGCCTCAGGGGCCCTTTAGAGCTGCTCTAGAACACCTGAGGGCCCCTTCAGTGCTGCTCTAGAACATCTCAAGGCCCTTCGGGGCTGCTCTAGAATGCCTCAGGGCCCTTCAGCACTGTCTAGAACGCCTCAGGGCCCTTCAGTGCTGCTCTAGAACACCCGAGGGCCCCTTCAGCACTGTCTAGAACGCCTCAGGGCCCCTTCAGTGCTGCTCTAGAACACCTGAGGGCCCCTTCAGCACTGTCTAGAACGCCTCAGGGCCCCTTCAGTGCTGCTCTAGAACACCTGAGGGCCCCTTCAGCACTGTCTAGAACGCCTCAGGGCCCCTTCAGTGCTGCTCTAGAACACCTGAGGGCCCCTTCAGCACTGTCTAGAATGCCTCAGGGCCCTTCAGCGCTGTTCTAGAATGTCTCAAGGCCCTTCGGGGCTGCTCTAGAACGCCTCAGGGCCCTTCAGCGCTGGCCTCTGAGCACTTTCTACTCTTCTGGTGCCTTCCTTTCACCAGGAGCCAGCCCCGCAGGTCCCACCTGAGCACCCTGAGCCTGTGTTTTCTCACCGTACAGGGGAACAGGGGCTGCACAGCCCACCTGGCTGCAGTGGGGGTCGAACGTGGTCCCCTGGAGGTGGTGGGACCGCAGGGCTGGCAGGAGAAGCAAGGGGGCCCCGCGACCAGACCCGAGGCGGCTTCTGTGGCTCACCCCAAGGCCCACCACCCCAGGGCCGGCCCTCAGCCCCTCGCCTGGAAGTCCGGTGGCGTCACCCGACAGCAGGAGCCTGGGAGCCTGGGGGCGCTGGCTCCACGGCCGCACACGGGGGACAGCCTCCGCGGCCCCTGCTTTCCTCCCGGGGAGCCCCAAGCTGGCTGCTCCCACTTGCCTTGGGGACTTAAAATGGTTTTATTTCCAAAATAAAGAGAACAGAGCCCCCTAATGGCAGTAATTATGAGTAATAAAGGAGCCTAAGGCTCTGGCTGTCATCAGGAGACAGCCCTGACAGCCGCCCAGGCTGGCTGCCCTGGAAACAGGCTGCGCCCCAGGGGGCGGGCTGGGGGGCTTGGCCACGCGGCCTCCTGAACCGTCACCTCTGTCACCTTGTTCCCACCCAGCCTGAAGGCGGCCTTGGGGTTCTTGGGGGCAGAAGCTTTGGGTCCCTCGGGGTCCATCCCCTCCTCCTGGCAGCACCTGGAGACCCGAGACGGGCAGTGGCCTGCAGAGCAGCCTGTCCTGCGCCCCCCACGCCCTGTGGCTGGACCCTCTTCCTCTCTCGATTGCCAGTGCGGAGAAAGCCGTGGGCCTGGCGGGGGACCCGACCCCCCTTTCCTCTTGTTCAGGTGAGGGCTTGGATTGGGCGCGCAGTCTTCAGAAGTCCACCTGAGTCCACCTGAGTCCACCTGAGTCCACCTGAGTCCCCCTAAGTCCTCCCGAGTCCACGTCCAGTGGTAGCCGGGGCTTGGGCCAATGTTCTGGGGAGCTAGGGGGCCACGCACCTTTCTTTCTTTCCCAGGCCACCTGTGGGTGCTCTGTGGAGCAGGAGGTGGCCGCGGGCTGGAGGAGGGGGCTGGGTCTGCCCTGAGGGCCCCTCCCAGGGCTCGCTGTCCCAGAGGGTGGGCGCTGTGAGTCCCCACAGGGCTGGAGGAGGGGGGAGTGGGAAGAGGGGGGAGTGGGGAAGAGGGGGAGCAGGAGGAGGGGGAGCAGGAGGACGGGGGGTGCGGGGAGCAGGGGGGCACAGGGAGGAGGGGGGAGCCGGGAGGAGGAGGAGCCAGGAGGAGGGGGCCACAGGGAGGAGGGGGTAGCCGGGAGGAGGGGGAGCGGGGAGGAAGGGGGCACGTGGAGGAGGGGGGAGCCGGGAGGAGGAGGAGCGGGGGAGGAGGGGGGAGCCGGGAGGAGGGGGGAGCCGGAGGAGGGGGAGCGGGGAGGAGGGCGGAGCCGGGAGGAGGGGAGCAGGGAGGAGGGGGAGCGGGGAGGAGGGGGGAGCTGGGAGGAGGGGGGAGCGGGGAGGAGGGGGGAGCGGGGAGGAGGGGGGAGCGGGGAGGAGGGGGGAGCCGGGAGGAGGGAGAGCGGGGAGGAGGGGAGCGGGGAGGAGGGGGAGCGGGGAGGGGGGAGCGGGGAGGGGGGAGCCGGGAGGAGGGGGAGCGGGGAGGGGGGAGCCGGGAGGAGGGGGGAGCAGGGAGGAGGGGCAGCGGGGAGGAGGGGGAGTGGGGAGGAGGGGGAGCTGGGAGGAGGGGGAGCCGGGAGGAGGGGGAGCGGGGAGGAGGGGGGAGCGGGGAGGGGGGAGCCGGGAGGAGGGGGAGCCGGGAGGAGGGGCAGCGGGGAGGAGGGGGAGCGGGGAGGAGGGGGAGCCGGAGGAGGGGGAGCCGGGGGAAGGGGGAACGGGGAGGAGGGGGAGCGGGGAGGAGGGGAGCGGGGAGGAGGGGCACCGGGAGGAGGAGCACGGGGAGGAGGAGCAGCTGGGAGAAGGGGGGAGCGGGGAGGAGGGGGGAGCGGGGAGGAGGGGGGAGCGGGGAGGAGGGTGCTTCCACGCTGCTCCCCAGGTCCTAGCCTGCGCCTCCGGCAGGTCCCCGGGCCGGCATGGGGCTGGCCAGGGGCAGGGCAGGGAGGCCGGGGGTGGGGGGGCCGGACGTCGCGCTGCCCCCACGTCCCCCGGTGGGCTTGCCTGGGGGAGGAGCTGCGCAGTGGTCTCTGGGGCTCGGGGCCCCCCCCCCGTGGGCTGCCTCTGCTGGGGGGCAGGTGGGTGGGGCCACACACCCACAGGGTCCAGCCGGGGGTCTCGGCGCCAAGCCTGAGCCCCCCCCCCTCGCCTGAGCCGTGGGGTCTGTTGGTTTGGCCCCTGCTCCCCCCGCTTCCCCCACGCGCCTGGGACCCCCAGGCTGGGCCTCAGCACTGCGAAGTCGGGGAAGGGGCCACCCACTGGGCGCCCGCGGGTGACTCCTCACGGCTCCGTTTCCTGAGCAGGGCGGGGGCACGGCCGGCCTGGGACTGCCGCCCCCGCGTTCCGCGTCGGGCCGAGGCCTGCGCAGGCTCCTGGCGGCAGCGGCCCCTGCCCCGGCTGGACCCCTTGACGTCGGGAGGCTCCTCTGACCTCGCGGTCGTGTCCCTCACCAACCTCTCCCGTGACCGCCTGTCACGCAGAGACCCCTGGCGACCGCGACAGGAGGCAAACGAACAACCAAATGCAGTAAGGAAGCGCGTGCGATGGCTGGTGCTCAGCAGCCCGTCTAGGGCCCCGTGTGCAGGGGCCGACCCTCCTGGACAGGGCCGTTAGCCGTGAAGGGACAGAGCTGCTCCCCTGCCCCCCGCCCCGCCCAGGCTCTGCGCAGCCGCCGCCTCCGGGAGGACCTCCGTCCCGGACCTCGCACTTTCCTGGTGCCCCTTGCTGCGTGTGTGGACGGGGCGTGGGCAGGTCTTAAACCCGCAGCCCGTCCCAGCACCCCGCTCCCCCTGCCCTGCGCCCCCCGAGGCCCGGGGCCCCAGCGCAGGCCTCGTGGCCCCCGCCTCTGACCCTGGCTGCGGGGGCTGTGTTTAGAGACGCCC